>NW_027115831.1:1009614-1023559 GCF_000696795.3 Halyomorpha halys | reverse complement strand
TATATATATATATAGCGAATGGTGATATTTTACAACTAGAGATAATGAAAATATTAAAAATATGAATTGGTGCCATGAACAAAAATAGACAATGGCTAAGAGATAATGATGAGTAAAATCACCTTATTGACGAGGTGGCTGTGTGGCACCATTTTAAGAGGTAAGGTGCTCAACAAAGCGTATTTATATAGTACAAGAGCCCAAGAGGCGAGAAAAGGCAGTTGTTTCGCCCCAATTTATGACTTTTTAATTGAAACCTATTTATAATTATTAGTCAAAATTGATGATTCTGCCAGGGGATAGTATAGGGGGAATAAAAGATGGCGGCTGTTTCAAAACGTTAAAAATAATTAATGTTTTATTCGGAGCTCTATATTCTTACACCTACCAACAACAATAGAAAATCTAAGAGAGCTGTTTACGTTCAATAGTTCTCGAGATATAAGCTTTCTAAAAAGGAACATTTCATAAAAATGTTGTATGGAATGTACCGAAATATCAGTAGTTAGTTAATTTATTTTGAGAAATCTATATCTCAAAAACCATTGGACGTGAAGATGTCGTTTAGCACTCATATTAAAGCTAGTTTAATGAGCTATAAAGTAGTTTGGGACGTTTATTTTCGTAAGAGTAGTAGTTTTCATGAAATTTGCTAAAATAAATTGATTTACAGTTATTCGGACAAATTTTTATTAGCCAAATTTATATTAATATGTGAATATGATAAAAACTACTACCACTACGAAGTTAGGTGTCATAAGCTGCTTTATAGTAAGTTAAATTTCCTGTGATTTTAGTGTTGGCAGACATATGGAAGTCTTATGGGTCTTGAGATATATTTTTTTTTTCAAAAATCCAACAGTTTATACGAACAACTAGAAATTAACATTTTGTGAGTTTATTTCGTCAAATATCATAAAAACTACTACTCCTACAAAGATAAACATTATTAACTATTTTATAGTAAATTTAACTAGTTTTAATTTGAGTGCAGACAGAAATCTGTGCGTCCAATGGTTTCTGAAATAAAGTTTTTCATAAATAAAACTTATTGTCCGAACAACTATAAATCAATTTATTTTAGCAAAAATCATGAAAACTACTATTTCTACTAAGGTAAAGGTCATAAAGTACTTTATATTACATTAAACTAGCTTTAATTTGATTGCTAATAGACATCTGTACGTCACATAGTTCCTGAGATAGATTTTTCAAAATAAATTAACTAACTACTGATATTGAAGTACATTTTTATAAAATGTTACTTTTTAAAAGGCTATATCTCCAGAACTATTGGACGTAAATAGCTCTATTAGGGCTAATATTTCAGCAAATTTACTCTTCTTTAAATAATGTTCTTTTAGATTTTCTAGTGTTCTTGGTAGTTTTTAAGATATAGAGCTCCGAATGAAAAATTAATGTTTTTTTTAAGGTTTTGAAACAGTTGCCATTTTTTATTCCCCCTACCTATACTTGGCAGACTCATCGGTTTTGACTAGTAATTATACATATTTTTCATTAAAGTAATAAAAAATTGGGATGAGATAACTTGTACATATAGGTTATGTAGTTGAAGAGGGGATGAATTGATTCGCAGTCGCAGGTATTGAACCATCGTTGGATTAATACTTTACTCCTTAAGGTATTGGCTTACGGTCGTGAGGGAGTATAGTCAGTCCTACAGGTATTTGCTTTAATATTCAAGATAGTGGAAAAATATACTATTTCTGTGGTAATCATACTGCTAAGAATAAAACAGGCGAGAGGCACCGCCTGTAAGAAGTTCATTTCATCAACCATGTATATATATATTTAAAATTAAATTGACAAATTATTATCACCCGATCTGTGGGACAATCATAAGGAGTACTCATTGTCGGCAGCGATGAAGGTTATAGTTCTTCCACTTGCTCATAGATAGCGTCGCTACATTATATAAAATATGTTTATTATTTTATTAAATGTTATGAGTTTCTGAGAAAATGGTGGTTGCAATAATTGTATTGTTATCTTTTGGTAGATTTATATTCAAATTTTTGTTTAATAATTCTTTAAAATTTATAGATAATTTCCTAATCAAATTGAATTATTATAGGTATTTATTTACATTTTAATGTATTTTATAAGCATAAATGTGTGAAAAAACATTTCAAAATGATTGGAATATTTTGTGATTTTAAATGTTAAAATAATTTTTATAATATTTGAAATTCAAAGATCGTAAATGGCTTAAGGTCACAGAGATAGCAACACATTACTGATCCTGATTTAAACAAGTGCATAGTGCGTTGTGTATATGGAAACTACAAATGTATATAACATAAATTATTCATATACACAACAAAATTGAAGTATATTAAAAATTAAGGAGTTGATAATGTTTTATTTTGGACATTTTAAATTATGTCAAATTAGTGAAATAGGTTAAAAAAGAGATTCAATATGGAGGACTGACTTCAACCCTAAACTCAGGGAGAGTGTTTTGGACCAACGAAGACAATTTCTTTATTGAATGTTACAAAATTTAAACTATTAATAATCAATAATAAATATAATTTAAAAAAATATTTCTAAATGTTAAGTGTATTTTAAACTATATTGACTATTATAAATAAATATATTTTAAGAATGACAATCTCTTACTTACGCTGTAAGCTCCGCAGAAGGCTAGTGTGAGTCCTACTGCTAGTACTATTAAATAGGCCAATACTATACAAAATGGCACTGAAAATAAAAAATGAAAGATTATAAGCCATTAATATATAGCTTTATTAATATATAGCTCATATATATTAGCTATATATTTTACATAACCGAAACGGTTCCAAATAAAGCCCATCGGGTATTTTTATTTCTTATTATACATGTTTCTTAAGGTAAATTATTTATCTAAAAAATATAGGTTACAATAAGAAACGGTTTTGTTATTAAAATGCCAATATGGTTTTAATTTATGCCATAATTAGGTACCGAAATTCCTGAAAAGTACTATTTATTAATATTCCTGGTAACATGATCTATGTGATAAAGTTACAAGAATAAAGTGAAATTCAATCAACCTATTGAAATGAGTATATAAATTTTAGGGGAGGTGTCATTTATTTTATACAATTATGAAATGTTTAGTCCTGATACTCGCTAGGGTATTCAATAGTGTTCACCCATTCAAAATCGATGAACCTGTCGAGGTGTTTGTGTTAGAATAGATGGTTCTGGCTCCATTTCAATTTGTAAGTTGCTCTATACCAGAAGGCCTTGACAATGCTTGTTCATATAGGTTAGGTAGCTGGAAATGAAAGGACAGGATGAGTCTCACGGGAACTAACCGTAAATCCTCGAAGGATGGAAGCTTTACTCCGTAGGGAACGAGCCTAGTGGTCGTGAAGGTACGGGAACTAGCCGCAGGTCCTTGTAGGAAGAAAACTTCACTCAGCAGGGAACTGCCTTACAGTCGCAAAGGGGATTAAGTCCTGCAGGAACTAACTGTAGGTCCTTACGAAAGTAAGACAAGGTTAAGGTATGAGGAGATATCCAAGGAAGGCAGATTAAATTAAAGCCTATTATACATTTCCTAAAATAGGACGAGAATGTCCTGAGGGGGTCCACTATGCTTATATTACTCACTGCCTCCTATGGAGTAGAATTCTCTGAATGGGAAATTCGCACATGGTCTACCAGTTTTTCTGGGCAAAATTCAACTCTCTGGGCTATTAAACGCCATCGAGAGGCGCTACGTGTAAAACGATATGTAAAATGTGGATGAATCATATTTACAAATTTAAAATTTAAAAAGAAACGGGTTCTATGAATTTTTCCCATTTATGACATGATCGGCAAATCGACGATGAACACCATTTCTATTTTCGAATGAGAAAGGACACATTTTGATCCATTCTTGTCAACATTTGTTTTAAGTTAATTTGTCACTCTCTTTTTGAGTCCGCACAAGCACTCAATTGGGATGGTGTTATGTTCCCTAATCTCTGTCACCCTGAAGGAACCCCCATACCGCTGGAGCTCCTTTCAGAAAATGATTCTACTCCACCCATTTCTCCGCTGAACCTTTTTAAATCTGAAATGGCATTTCGCGTTGCGAGGTTGCTGTGCGAATTTATATCCATTCCAGAGCATTCGTGTGCGTTGTAGCTAATGTCATCTTTAAATACTGATTTGAAATGACGATGTGTATTGCCTATCGAAAACAGAGAAGGAAAGAAAAAAATTTAAAAATAACTTTCAACCGATGCACTCATTCACTATTTACGTCTTTGCGTAGAAAAATAAATAAAAAAGGAAGAGAATATCGTAAGAACACTCTCTGAATGGGTAAAAAAGGCTGACTTTTATTGAGTCCAGTACCTTTATATATACATGTTCGATCACCTGACGGTTCTTCGAATCTCATATTTGTCAGCCGACATCTCACATATGTACAGAGTATAACTAGATTTTTAATGATTTGTTGAAGAATTTCTATTTCTAAATAACTGTTTTTTTTAGTTTTTTTCATGCCTCTGCGAACTATAAAGCTATATCGCAATAGTCTCAATATAGCTGATCATCACTTTCATATATGTTCCATATTTCATTAATTATGAAATAATTAAATTTAATAGTAATATTTTGGTTATATGACAATTAAGAAGGGATAAATTGATGGAATTTATTATTTAGTTTAAATAATTAAAAATTATTTCTTATGTACAGTAATATTAAGCCATCATTCCTTACCTATTTCATCAGAAAATGATCCCGCCGTCACGAGAAAATAGGTAACATTCACTAATGTTGTTATGCCTAGAGCCTGCAATATAAGATTGACATGTATTATGCATTTTAAATTGAAGGTAAAATGTAGTTTCTATTATTACTAGCCATTTAAGACTGTTAGCGATTTAGAAAATACATCTGAACTTTACTACAGGAATATTATATAAGATTTTGTGACGTAGTTAATTATATTTAAATTTAAATAAATCATGGCTCAAGCTGTAGTATCTCGTATCCCCCCTCCTTCTCTCATTCACTCTCCCCACTTATACCATTAAAAAATACATTAAAAGAAAACATTTTTAATGTTTATGTTTATGTTTTAATTCAACGGTTTTGATGAATCCAAATAATAGAAGATAGATAAACTATAACTGACATCATGAAAAAAGGCAGGTTGGGATTTTTGCTATGTTATCGCTCTTCAAAACCACAGAGCAATCACAGCTTTGCTCTTCTCCCGACTCAAGATTCCAACTTCGTCCCCAACTTCGTCCCCAACTTCGTCGCCTACTGTTCTGTAGAATTAACCTACTGTACTAAACAACAGAACCTAAACAAAATTCTATTTTTATCCAAACTAAGGAAACCAATTTCTTAAGAGTTAATCAAAAGAGGCATGAAACAGAATTTCAAATCAAAGATTGAATTCTTGGATGGAAAGTTTATATCTGGTGGCTAAATGAATTAATCTCGGAAAAGGCTGACTTTAATTAATGAATAAGGTATATTAAAGAGCTATAATTACAACTTGAACATATGTTTTTATAGAATTATTTTTTTTAATTCTAAAAAATAAATAATATAATAATTGCGTGATTGTTCTCGATTTTTGCGATTTTTTCGATGCGTATTGTTGACGATATTTCACAAAATAAGAAACAATCGGGTGGGAAAATGGTCAGTGATTGAAGAACTGTATCTTGGAAAATGGTTATTCAAAGAACATTTTGGTTTAAAATTTTAGGCAATTTTAGACTTTAACTGAGCTATTCCGTCAGGGCATTAGTTAAGAAATTGTTTAGTAACAATGGAAAAAATGGCATGGATTTTGCTTCAAATTTCTAATCACAATAGCGAACATTGGCTAGTAAAACTATCCTTTCTTTTATCAGTTAATTAAAATTTGTGTTGACCTGTGTTATTAACTTTATTGCATCTTAATCAAGTTCCTGAACTTTGAAGCTAAAACTATCTTATTAAATGATTACACCTTAAGTGTATTGATTATAGATTAGATTTGTTTAATACAGACTTGATGAACTGCACAAGCTTGAATATTATCTAATTTAGAATACGGAACAAACTTTTTTCAGTGTCAAACAGTTTAGTGAAGAATCCGAGAGATTCCATATTTCTCTAGGTTAGACCTGGGTAATGTTTGAATAACATATTTATTAAATAAATTATTGCAACTACCTTGATTAAACATTAGTTGTCGCTATGACATTTACTCTTGATTACTCCAAATGGACTTAAATTAATTTGTCAATATTATAAATCAAGAAAACGTTTTTTCTTCATTTCGTTAAATTATTAACTAATAACATTCCAGAAAAAAGTATACAAAATTTGTTTAGGTTAGTAGTTAATGATTTATTTTTTTTTTAAAATGTCAATTCCATGTTTCCCCGTTCTGCTCTAGATTATTCCTTTAGATTATTGCTTAACATGACACTATTCAAACCTGAAATGGTTTTCCTACTCCTTTAGATTGGGAATAAACCGAATACTCGGCTCATATTTTCTTTAATTTTTGGACAGATGTATAGGTATAGACTTAGAAAAATGTGACATTTTGATGAGACATATTTGCTCGTTTTTAAATTAAAGAGCTGTAAAGTGCTCATTAACGGGTTAAAAACAGAGAACAAGTAGTTTTAAAATTGTTGCTAAGCTTCTCTAATTTAGCTAGAGATGTGGGATGGGTGCCAGTTTACATATCTTCCATAACCTTTGATTGATATGAAACACTATATAGGTTAAGATTTGTTGACATTTCTCAATACCTAATTTAAAATTTATTATTTTTAATTTTTCAGAAAGTACTTATTTCAAAATTTATTTGTTGCATAGGTTGTGCTAATGTAAAATATAGGACAAAATTTACTAATCAAAATATGGCTTATTAAAGAAGTTAAAACTATAAAAGCTCAACTCTTCATAAATTCAATTCTGCATTCATATTAATTATTACAGCAATGTTAACACTAAAGTTTTCATGAACATAACATAATCCAGGCGTTAATAATAATGCAGTTAATAAACCAGGAACTGTATTAGGAGATTCTATGAAATGGGAAACTGAGTATCCCTAACCTTTCAGATGAATTAATGATTAATGATGGATTAATGAGTTAATGTTGAATTAAGGATCGTGAAAAATTGGCAAGGTCCCTATTTTTCAAACCCCCCCCCCCCTTGCTTTGTGGTATCGATTATAGATAAGTGTATCTTAAGCTTATAAGTTCAAAAGATCGATCGTTAGTAGTGTGTTTTCCCAATTTAGGATTGCGATGGCGGTGGATGTCCGGTTTCTTAGTCTAATATCGATTAAATTATATCTTCATTTTTAACACTTATAACAACAACATTATTCACTAATAATATAACATACCTTGAATTATATTGAATTTTTATTGAAGGTATGTTATATTATTAGTGAATAATGTTGTTATAAGTGTTAAAAATGAAGATATAATATAAGCTGTTAAATATTTAGATGTCCTTGAGGATGGCTAGAATGGCCAAAACGTTGGACTGGTGAAAAATAAAAGTGTTGAGACAAAATTGGATAAAAATTTTTGATTTATTTAATAAATAATTACCTTGTCTCAAGAAATTGAAATAATATAATTAATCGATTAAATGTTTAATTATTTGCCAAAATATTATTAGACTAACAAGTTGATTCACTATTCCTTCTTTACTGTGGTTGATTATTGATTATTATTATTATCTTTTTTTACTACAAACAATAGGACAATGCAATATGATATACAGGACGTATAAAAGACGAAGGTTTCTAAGAACCGAAACGATCTTCTAAGTGACTCTTAGATCGTTTAGCAGCTCTTAGTTCTCTCCATTAGGTGGTCTGGCTAAGCTAAATATTGGTGTGAGAAAAGAGGGGGAAAAAACACTTACACATAGTACCATGATGGACACGACTGTACCGGATTGTAGTGAGAAAACACAACAAAATGTTTCCGTTTTGAACCATGACAACCAGTGCATTGCTTTTTCCGCTTCATATCTTCATATCTCCGGGTTTATTTCATTGAGCTCACTCGCGGCGTCTGCTGAGTTGATGAACAAAGCAAAACACGAACAAAAAACGAACTATACATAAAATAACTGTTCCTTCTTTGATTTAATATTTAAATTATGTACATATGTGTGTTCCAGCTGACGTTTTATTATTTACGAATAAAATCATAACATATTACAAAAGCAATTGACGGACAATCCACACAACCAAAATTGCTGTTGTAAAGGTTATAGGGGTTAATGCATTGCCTGTGTAGGTAAACAACTTAATGAAGGACCTTGTGGGTGGAGCTTCGGTGAGGAACTTACTCTCAGGGAGGGGAAATTTTTCTCCATCCACATAATTATTTAAGGCTCGGCTGCACAGAAGGCGGTCTATAGCAGTGGTAAGCGATCCATCGGTCATCGTGGAGGTCTGCGATAACGTGACTCCGCACCCATCGCGATATTTTGTGCGATCAGTTCAACGTGTTGAGATCATTTGATGAAGAATTCTTACTATTATTATTAGCTTTACGAAAGACAAAAATGAAAAAGAAACGACGATGTTGTGTACATCAGATCGATATGAAAATATGATAATGGAGAGAATGCCACCGCCCGCATTGAGCTGGAATCCTATGAAGAATGGTTTTTGAAATGTCACGAGAATGTTTAGAGGGAAGATTGAAAACAAAAATCTGAATTTGTACAGCTGGATCGCTCGTCGTCATGACAAAGATTGTCCTTCGACGAGAGACGTTGTCTGACAGAGATAAACGAATTCTTCTCCTCTCTGACTACTGGGTCTTTCCTCCCATATCATGATAGTATCCAGGTTTTCTATAACATTACATTTCCTAAAATAATTTCTAAACAAATCTCCTGGCTGAACCTTGACTCCCAACACATGATAAACTCAATAATTTTCTCGATTCACTATCCCAATCCGTTAAACCTATATATTTCTCTTCCTCCATGATGATAATGCAATTATCACTAATCTCACCACTTTGCTATATTACCATGCACCCCTCAAGACCTCTTCTTTCAAAGTCCTCCGTTCTCCTTCATCAATTCAGAAATCAGAGAGACGATGAGAAGAGATGCAGCCAGAAGGCGTCATGGACTAACTACAGCTTTTCAGAGGTTCTAGTTCAATTCTTAGGGTTTTTTTGTGTCTTTAGGTTCTCCAAGAGTTGGAATTGTTGTCAGCATAAATATCGCACATTCAAAGTGAAAGAGGTACAACTCATGAATGAAAGCAACATTAGACACATTTCAGTACGTGTTTCGTCCTGTGTTCCAGGGTAACCTCTGATCCTCTAACCAGTGTTTGCTGGTGGGTTATCTATTTGTTCTCTGACTATGGCGAAGCCAAAAGGAGGTCAATGTGATTAGGGCTCTCACATAACTTGCCCATTTGTAGATTTTTAAGCAAAAGGCTCAACAGAATTTCAAGTTTGATAGTTCTGATTATTCACTGAGGTCTCGTGATTCTTTTGCAACAATTTTACTGTTAAATCTGTTCGTCTGTTTCTTTGGGCTCTGTTTTGAGCGAACTTCACAACTGATTTTGAAGTTCGATGTCTCAAGTTACACTGTAATATCCTATGAGTGTTTTCAAACTTTAAAAAAAACTTAAGAGCATAAAATTTTGATATAATATTTTGTTACATTTCGTAACCTCCCTGAATGATTGAGTTCTCCTAGTGACAGTGTAGCATGTGTAGTCAGCACATATAACCGTCCGGTAACCTCCCACTACTAACCTTGCTTGCTCGTTTAGTTATATTGTCCTGGATTGGGTTATATTGTAGTAATAATATTCAAAATTGTCCCTATATGTACCACGTACAACAATATTGATCGTGTAAGGTTAATATTACTGCTACTACAATGAATAAACTCCACAGTTATACGACACCATAGTAAGTAATATTGGTGGAGCGGATGGCAATGGATCTTGCATTAATAATTAAATAAGTAAAGTTAAAGGTCGAACTTACACTTTAAAAGAAAATGTAGGAAGCTTCTCTCTTTTTGAAAATTTATCACAACCTAGATAAATTTTAATAAAGAAGGTTAACTGTGATAAAAGGTTTTAATTTTTAATTTTATGTTAATAATTGGCTAATTAAAGTAATTTGTGGACTGATATAAATGACCTGGGCCGAATAGACTGCATAAAGTTATATGGACACAACCAAGATAAATTTTAACAAAGAAGGTTAACTGTGATAAAAGGTTTTAATTTTTAATTTTATGTGAATAATTGACAAATTAAAGTAATTTGTGGACTGATATAAATGACCTGGGCAGAATAGCCTGTGTGAAGTAGTTTTTTTAATGACTTGGTCTTTAAATTGTAATAAGATTGTCCTTGAGGATGACCGATTAGGGCGAAAGGTCGGATTTATAAAGGAATTAAAAATGTTTTGAGACTAAAATAAGATGAAATTTATTTGTTTAAACAATATTAACAAGTGTAAAGATTATAAATAAAGACACATAAATTTATTCTTTGATATCAACATGAACATGACATACATATGAGGATGCAAATAAATCCTACAATGAAAAATGATGCTTATCCTTCATAATCATAATCTATTATTCTTCATAAGTTCAAACAGAACCATAGAGGAATAAAGTAAGATTTAAAAGTAAATGTTTAAATTTAACCTACTACACCCTGTTTAAACTACTAAACTGTTGGGTATTAGCGGATACATTCGGCTACCTTCGGGACTCCGATTGCTTTGATACTACTAAAAGTTGCTTCTGATTGTTTTGATACTACTAATGCATCGAGACCGATTCACGTTCATCCAAATTCTAGTCAAAGGAAATTTAATAAAATATAAAATGCCGATATATGAAAAATGATTAAAATAAAAATAATTTAAAAAATAAAATAAATAACCAGAATAATTAGAATTATTGTATCTGTTATTGCATGTTTCCTTAAACAGATTAGTGGAATATAAGTGAAGTCTATAAAATATAATGAAACTTATAGTTTAAATATGGTTTAGTAGTCGGGTTCCTTCCACTAAACTTTACGGCTTTGGCAAGCGTATTTAGTCCAATGTAACTGAATGTTACCATACAGTAAGCTTTGGCACTTCATGTTGAAGTGTAAACATAAAGAATGTGTATTAATGTTTTTTCGGAAGAGTCTTTTGTTTCGATCAGATGTGAAATACCATGAGGTCTTATATGCCAGGATTGGAACAGTTCCAATTTCTGTAAATTGTTACCGTGTTATCTGAACTTTACATGCTAATTTTTGCACCTTCTATCAATACCAATACTACGATCCACTAGGTTTTGATATTTATTCCAGCTCAATTTAATTTAAGAAGTTTATTTACAATAATTACGTATATCAATAACCAATAAATAAATTTGAAACTGTTCATTTCATATTGGGCAACCGCATGCCACTTACTGTTGTTACCCTTGAATTCCAAAAAAATGGTTTATTTCCTAAATAAAATTCATTTTAATATCAATCCAACAGCTAATTGTACCTGTTCATAGGACACACCAAAATTATTAGAATTTACTTTTTGATTTCTTTCTGAACGAATTTACTGATTAACGATCTGCAAAGAGCATTTTATGTTTTTTTTTAATATAAACTTATTTATCCATTCAAGTGTTTCCTGTAACCGGTTTTTTAAAATTATATTTTCCTTTTAATCTATGTGTTATTCTTATTCTCGTAAAATGTATCTAGTTCGTGGTAGACTGATCTACTGCTGTGACTATGAGTGATGGTCTGATCTCACATTACCGTCTAATGTTGAATTTGTTTAGCGGGTCACTGAAAAGGATCTAGGAGGGTGAATTCCGGAGAGCGAATTTGTTGATCGGGTGAATTGAATAATTGAGCAGAAATGAGAGGGAAAAATGGGAGTGAGTGAAACATTTGTATTGGTAGTACAGACCGAAATAGATTGTAAAAAGAAACTGTAGGGGTGAAAAAAAAATTGTTTATTATATCCTATTATTGTATATCTTTTTTTTATGATTATACCATGTATGTGTAATGTAAATATGTCCGATTACGGATCGATAAGTATGCTGTGTGAGATGGCAACCTAATGTATTTAGGCAGCATAGATGAATAAATAAAGTATTTCTCTCTTCTCTCTAGAATTTACGCTAGTTAGGTTTTAAATCCACTAATTGAATAATTAGAAAAACAAGATGCGAAAATACTAGGTTAGTACTTACAGAACCGTTCATTGAAACCAATTAGACATTTCGTAAAATTATCGCATGTATACAGTGAACGTAAAGAGAAAAATACGTTTTTATTTTTGAGCGGAAGGATTGCCGGCCGACTGACAACTCACAAGGCTGCAAAAACAACCTTCTCCTAAGAATAACTGAATTTGTGAAGTGTCAAAGTAAAATTGTAATGGTTTCTAAGAGTCAAAGTAAAATTGTAATTATGTATATAAATAGTTGACCGTATAATTTCCAATTAGAGAGAAGATGGTTGCGGTCAAAAGAAAAACAATAGTTAACAACTATTTATTTTCCGACGTTTCACCCCACTTTGTAGAGCTTCATCAAGGCTGTTCAAGTTGATAGCTTTAGTGAAGTTTGATGAATCATAACAGACAACATAAGTTGATAGTTTTAGCGACTTAAAGTTGAAGGATTTTGGTTTGAAAGGGACTCGATAAGCGCTAACAGACGATTCAACCAGCTTTACCGATTACTCAGTAGAACAAAAAGGCTTACTAGAATAATAATAATTTGTAATGTTTTTTATTGTTCCTAAAAATCTCCTTCTCAACCTAATATTTTCTGTTACTGAGCTGTTTTTATATCAATAATTGAGATTAAAAAAAAAAAATTACGATATTATTTTAGTTATATTTTAGGAAGCATAAGATTACAGAAGTAACTATTAGTAGTAACTTCAGGTATCATTCTTGAGAGACTTCAAGTGTTTTATCATCTCGTTTCGTTCATTCCTTCTGCAGGTTGCTTAAATACATACCAAAGGCGAAGAAAGTTACAATGGCATATGCAAAGTATGCTGAAAATAAAAAAAATTCAAACACTATGTAGATTTAAATTTTAAAAACTAAAGGCATTAGATATGGTTTACAAAAAATTTTCTGAAAGGATTATAATTTCTGTTATTACTGGCTTGGGTTTCAGCCATTTTTCATAAGAATAAAATTAAAAGAAGTTCCTGGCAGTTAAATTTGTTTAAAATATATTTTATATGTTTAATATTTGCTTAGTTAGATATTCTTTCTGCCTGAAAGATAACATACAACAATGAAGACATGATTAGGTGAGGATGTCATTTTTAAAAACATACGAAACTGAGAAAATAACTTTTTATTCCTTCTTTTGAATATAAAACTCTAAAATATGAGTACAAAATTAAATTTCTTATCAAGAAAAATAATTATTTAAGTAATTGTTATCTTCTGGAAACTACCAAGATTTAAGGATTAGAAAAATGGAACTATATTTTATTGCAGAAAGAAATATATAAAGTACTCTTTCAATCAAAATTCATTTTTTTTTTTCTTGAAGTGCCGCGAAGAACATTCTTCCATTAATGTCATCAATTGGAATTAGATATACGAGGCGTTCGGTCGTAAAATATGGTAACTGAATTTTGTACGAATTGAAGTGGCTAACCGCATTTTTAAGGCTGATTTCATACATTGTTGAAAACATTTTAAGGACATTCGTTTTCTTAAGAGAATAATAATATTGAGTGATGGTAAGTGACACCAGCTTAACAGTAAAACATTATAATAAATAAACATATTAACAATTTACAGTAATTGGCTATAATGATGGAATATTCCTTGTCCCTTTGAGGTCGTTATAAACGTGTGTATTAAGAGGATTTTAAGAGAAAGTTTCGCCTGGGTGACTT
>NW_027115831.1:1006745-1008344 GCF_000696795.3 Halyomorpha halys | reverse complement strand
ATATCATATGAAATAGAATCTTTTAAAACCAATGATTGCTACCAAACACTAATAAATTGCTTTATTTAGATGATGATAGCTTTATTTGGCTATCTGCAGTCAAGTAAAGCTACATTGGTTGATATATGGGATAATAAAATTAATTTGGTAAGGCTCTCAAATCACGTTTCCGGAAATATTCCTCACTATAACCGATAGGTCGCGATTTCTAAGGTTTTTATCAGCGATGTTCAATGTATTTGTTTTCTTTTATAATAGGGAGAATACAAATACATTTAGTATTTTTTTTTCAATAGCTCATAATCTAAACTGGTTCATAACCATCATCATAACTAATCAAACTGGTTGCTAATTAGAATGCGGTACTAGAGGACACCCTTTTCGGATCCTCAGCCGGACGAATGAAATTGGTTCGTCTTCGGACGGAAGATTATTCCGGTCTTTTTGGTTCCAGTGTATGACCAAGATTAAAAGTCTGCTAAGTTTACAATTACTTCCTGTACCTATTTCTTACTTTTTTTTTATCCTTAATTTCTGAAAATTGCCTTTGAATACCTAATTACCTATATTTTAAGGTCTGAAGATATGAGATATTTTTGAAATACTAATATTAAAGAAAATACATTTGCGCCTCCAGTAAATGTAGTCCAGGAAATAAAAGTTTATTACTCAAAATTCCAGAAAATAACATCAAAATCGGATTAAACATTCTTTTGATTATGCCCGGATTCTTATTTGACTGTATAAAGACAAACAGAGGCGGGATCAATTTTTTTCCGAAACGTAAAATGCGATAGAAATTTCTCGATTCTAATAGTGAGGAATCACACAGAGGTTAGTACAACAAATTAAAAACGTTATTTTAAATTTATTTTAAGTCATTATATTAAAAGTATATAACTTTGGTTGCCTACCTATTATAAATATTCCGAATAGTATTGATACTACTATTAGAAAGGAACCTCCTACATTCTCGTCGTCCGGCACGACCCGTACATGCTGTAATTTACTTTCTTCCATTTGCACAAGGTCACATTCTGAATACTTTGGGACTGTGAGGGTTGTAGCATTTAGATTTAACGGACTATTACAGGTTTTTTTCATTTCTGGATAGATTTTTGAATTTGGGAGAAACTCTTGGAGAAACCCATCGCTGTTAGAGTTGTTGATTTCTATTAATTGAAGCCTCTCACTCTCTTTTTGAATAGCTAATTTTATTTTCTCTTCTAATTCTTTTCTTTCTTTCTCCAGGTTTCGATATCTTGCTACATTTTCAGAGTAGAGCACGTATCCCCTCCACGAGGAGTCTTGGAGCCAGTGATGGTCTGGACAGCGCATCTCCGGGCAAACATATCTATCAAAACATATTCCAACACAATATATTATTTTGCTTTCAATCATGATAAGTGTATATTTACTAATGAAAATTGTAAATGATTTATACTAATATATAAAAAATGGTGGATGGTGGTCCGCGAACACTGAACAAGAGCTTTTTTTCGGAATCTTATTTTTGTGACGATTTATTGTTAGCCCTAGTTATTAATTGTCTTTCCTTATGTCTGGAAGGTAAGCATAAAAGTGGCTCGAAGTGCAGAA
>NW_027115831.1:984347-1006286 GCF_000696795.3 Halyomorpha halys | reverse complement strand
GTATTATTATTATTAATATTATTTATTATTATTATTATTTAGAAGAGTAAATTTGCTGAAATATTAGCTTTAAAAGAGCAACTTATGTCCAATAATTCTCGCGATATAGCTTTTTAAAAAGTAAAATTTCTTAAAAATCTACTGAAAGATTTGTAGTTAGTTTATTTATTTTGAGAAATCTATATTACGGGAACTATGTGACGTAATATAACGTCTATATAATATAACGTCTATTAGCACTCAAATTAAATCTAGTTTAATGGACTATAAAAAAGTTTATGACCTTTACCTTCGTAGGAATAGTAGTTTTCATGATATTTGCTATAATAAATTGATTTATAATTCTATTCCCCCTACCTATACTTGGCAGACTCATCAATTTTGAATGGAAATTATACATAGTTTTCATTAAAGTAATCAAAAATTGGGGTGAGATAACTGCCCTTTTTTCTCCTCTTGGGCTCTTGTAGGGAGTATTGCGACCCTGTAAAGTTTGGAGTTCGGGTTTCCGACGGAATTACACGTTTTCAGGTCACATGCGTCCAAATAACCAAGTCTTGTAAAAGGGTCGGTGTGTTTGTGTGTCTGTAAGTGAACGGCCTTGCTCGAAAACGAAAAGTAAGAAATTAAAATTGGGTATATAGTCTGGGGTGTAACAGCAACTTTTACAATACAACCGACTAACAGAAGTGGAACTTCACCCAATTGTTTTTTCACATTTTTACGATTTTCTTGAAAACAAAGCTAACTCGAAAAATTCTGAAAAAGGAATTTTACTTCAACAGATTTATTTAGACTTTTTGTTTATTATTTTTGCCTTCCGAGAGCTTCTGATTTTTTTTTTATATCATAATAATAGCATTTATTTCGACACCTGCCCACTAATTTACACAAAACTTTGGGATTTATGTAGGGTGGTAAGTGAAAGCTGGGTGATGCGCACTGTACCACATTTGCAAATCTGGTACGGTGCGCGCAAAACACAACTTTCACTTACAAACCTTATTTAAGATGTAATTAATACTTTCTCGTATCAGATTTATAAATTTTCATTCTAATATATCTAAAATAAATCATTAAAATTTTAATTATTATTCTATTATTTTATTTCATTAAAAAAATACTTACATCATGAGCATTGTTTCTGTCAAGAATGACATTATGAAGAAAATTATGTAGAGAACTGTGCCTATCAGTACCAAAAGCGCTGCTACTTTTGCTAGTACTCCTTTTTCCTATCCATGAAATTATTAGTAGTTATTATTGTCGTTTTACAGATTTATTATAAATAAATAATAGCATAAAAATTGATGGAAATTAATATCCAAATTGTGGCATAGCTTAAGAAATGGGGTAGAGGGGTTTCTCCTATCTCTCTCCTGAATTGATTAAATACTTTCTCTTAATCTTACCTGTAATCGAAAAGTACACATTTTTTTAATATTGTTTTAGTGATTGGGAATTTCCTGTTATACATTTAGAAATATTGATTTGAGGCACTCACGCTCTCTGGCCGAGGCACCTACGTTCTTCTGAACTCAGTTGGCCTCTTAAATTAGAAATATCTGAGAGATGGCAGGCCGTGTTGTATGGAAGCTCTCTAGTAAATTAATGGAAATCAAAATAGTATTGAACTTCCACATCATTTATATTCCATAGCAGCAGCCGCCGCAGGGAGGAAGCTGCTCTAATCGGCACGCACTCTCATTTTATTAGAAAACTGCCACCCCAACATACCAATATTTTCACGGATGAATAATGAATGATGGAATTTTCAAAATTTTCTGAAAATAAATAGAATAGAACTGACCCCATTTTTTTTTCTTTAATAAGGCCCGGTGGAAATCCATGTGTGAGATTTTTACCCACTAAAACCTTGGTGTCACTTTTGATCAACACCTCTCTTGGAATAACCATATTTCCCAAATCACACGCAAATCCATAACTGTACTCAAATTCCTAAAATTCCGTAATTCCATTCCTCAGAACACTTGTCAGCTCCTAGTATCCTCTCTTGTCTCCCCCCACTTCGACTACGGATCCTTGGTGTACGGAGGGCTATCTGCAGGACTTGAGTTGACTGAAGAGACTCATGAATTGTTTTGTAAGATTTATCTTTGGGTTCCCTAGGCACTCTCAAGTCTCCCGCTGGTATTCCGAGTTGAAGTGGCTCTATCCAACCTCCCGAAGGCAATACCTCCTTGGTGTTTTTCTATTCCAAGTTCTTAACATCAAAAAACCTACCTATATCATAGATCTCCTCACTCTTCGTTCATCCATCCACTCATTAAACACCAGATCACATCCGAATGATTTATATATGCCCTCCCATAGAACCTCCTTCTTTAGCAAATTCTTCGTCATACGTGCAACCTCCCTCTGGAATTCTCCATTCGCCAGTCCTCATCCATTCTCTCCTTTAAACAACACCTATTCCTTCATTTATTGAATAACCAAACCTCCACATCTTTGTAATCAAATAAATAGGCAGTTATTGATTAACATTATAAACAGTTGTAAAGCCAATATACCAATGTAATTTCATTCTACTATCTGAAAATTTGTAAACGCTCGCCAGATAAAAATCTCACTATATGAACCTTGTAATTATTATTAGGGGACATATGTCCCAGAATAAAGTTATTTTTTCATTTCATTTCATTGGTGAAATTGCAAATATTTTGGTCCAAATTATTCCAATTTTTAAGTGCTTTGTTAATACATGTAAATTTGAATAGAACATAAATAAAAAAATAATTATAAATATTCCAATCCAGTCCTTAGTCTTAATCTGTTTCTTTGATTCATATAATGAGTTTTTGATTTAAAAAGAATTATTAACAATAATAATAAATGGTAAGATAAAACCACCGCCATACACCTGTTCATTCCTCGCCGCTAGAAATGGCTGAGTGCCGCCTCATTTTTCTCTTCGCACGAGTGTCTTGTTTTCCAAGCTAATCGCTTCTTCTGGCTCACTCTTCCGCTCTCAGTCCCTTAAGAATGACTGAGGTGAATCACTTCACTGCGTCCCAATGCTGATGGCTCACCACTTTTTCTGCTGTGATGCTTCCTCCACACATTCTCTCAAATTCGTTTCTTTCGGCAGCAAAGCGAAAAATACGTGCTCCGCTGTTTCCTCGACAGTCTGACATGCAGGGCATTCTGCGTTAATGAATCCGTGTTAGTATGCTCTAAAGCATCTATGTTCCGTCAACAGTTGGGTTACGTAAAATATTACCTGACCATGCCTGCGACCATACCACAAGCCCACATCGAGTATTAGCCTGCGAGTCCACCTCTCGGAATCTGCAGCCTCCCAACGCTGTTACCACTGATCGATTCTTATTTTTCGCTCTTCTCTGGAAACGTGAGAGCCTCATTCATAGTGCCTGCTTCGTTCCTCAACAAGGAGTTCCACAGGAGGAATTCTGGGTATTACGCACACCGCAGTCATAGGAAACAGTCTAAATACACTAATATCCTTAAGGAATCACTACGATAAACGAAAACCATTTGTCTGTTGTATGACTTGGTAACCAATGCTTCTTTCCAAATCGGGGCTGCATATAACATAATGTAGGAGACAACAGTAGCAAGAAGCCTTCGGCTAATTTCTCTGGGACCTCCAACGTTTAGCATAAGGCGTGACAAATAAAATGGTACTTTAGCAGATTTGGCGCTAATATACTCCGTGTGAATATTAAAGCGGAGACGTGCATCGATCATGACTCCTACGTATTTTAAGCAAGACTGGGAATGAATTTCGTGCCTACCCTCCGTAACAGTGATGGATTAATTTTGCTTCCTGCTAGTTACTAGGAGAACTTCGGTCTTGTGATCAGCAAGTTGTTGGCCTATCGAAGACAGCCAACCTCGGATCATAGAAACAGCCTGGTTAGCGATAAGGGTAATTTTCCCAAGTACTTCGCCGCCACTACAACTGCAACGTCATCTGTGAATCCTCCAGCATTGTCAAGCAAGTTGAATATTGCGTCGTACATGACGTTCCACAGAAGAGGCCCTAATACCTAGGCCTGTGGGACACCACCAGTCACCTTGTATCTCCTGTGGCCAATGTCTGAAAAATAAAATAGAAATCTATTTTTGAAGTAGTCTGAGAGAACTCTCATAAGACAGGGTGGCACAGCCATAGTCCGTAGGGCATCTATTATACAGATCCATCTTGCAGTGTTAAAGGCATTCTTAACGTCTAGAGTGATAATTGCTGCATAAAACTTAGCACCCTTAGCACAATTGCTCCTGCAATGCTGTGCAGGCCTACCAATCCAACAGCATCTATCGTGGATCGCTCTTTACGAAATCCGAATTGAGCCCGCGAGAGGCCATTAACTCCCTTCGTGAACTCTTGTAGCCTGAGGGAAAGGATTTTCTCGAATGTCTTACCCATAGTATCCAATAAGCAAATGGGACGATAGGTTGATGGGTCTTCCAGTATTCTCTTACTGGAATAAGTACGAGGCGCTGTCTCTTCCAAGGTTTCGGAATTGAGCTCCTGGTCCAATCCTGGTGCCTTGTCATGTTATAGGTCCGAGGCGGAAAATCTGTTATATGTATATATAGTCTATAATTCCAATAGTATTCGCCTGTTCAGGGAATAGTGTTTTGACAATGCTGTCTACAACTTTGATTTCGTGGAGAGCTGCATAGTTCCTTCACATAGTTTCTTAAGTGCTATTTTGTAAGTTCTACCCTTGGGTTTGCATGGGTCTGCATTCACCTCATCACAGTTCTCTCCAGCACCGTCGTTTGCTTTCTTTAACGCCTTGTCGGAGGTACCTTCTAGCTCTCTTGAATTCTTTTTGAAGCTCAGAAAACTCCGGTAGATGTCTCGCTCGCTGGTAACGTCTTCTTGCTTGGTTACAACACCGGCGAAGATCGTCAATAATATCCATCCACCAGTACACTGAGGAATGTTTGCCACGCTTTGAACGGGTCAAAATGAATCACAAGCTCCAGATATAAAATAGGTCAGTATACGCGCCTTTTCCTCAGCTGACCCTTTCAATTCACACTCATCCTCCAGCATTAAAGTGAATGAAGCGCCATCGAAAGTCTTCGTGTTCCATTGGTTCTTCATCGACAACTCTTCTCTTGTAGGCGTATCCAGTGTAATCAATATAACCTGGTAATCACTGTTTGTATAAAATCCACAAACCTTCCAAATTGCGATCCGTTGCAGGCGACCACTCACAAACGTCAAATCGATGATAGATGATCTTCCTGCTCTAGTGAACGTCGGGTTTGTTCCAGTGTTCATAAGGATCATATCACATGGTTCACATCATATTCTACTTCCCCATTCGTTGAAATCACCAACTATGATAGCTGGATTATGGGTTGCCATAATAACAGCTAGTTGTAGCTTCTAAGACAATGCAATCCAACAAATTCGTAAAGTCTTCGATTGTGATACTGGCATAGGCGTAACAACTAAAGAAGTATACGTCGTTGATCTTCACCGGGGTGCGATGCAGTATTGTGAATAGCTTGGGAATTACAGGCTCAAATAGCAGCTTTACCACTGCCATCGGATACCCAGGAGTTGCCATCCAGATTTTTATATTGTTCGCAGAGAATAGCAACGTCAATGTGCTGTTCCCGTACCATTTGGTAAAGGAGATCCTGAGCAGCTTCACAATGGTTCAAATTCAACTGGAATATCGTCATTTACGATGTTGTTGGATTTGCGTCATTGTTTTCAATGCTGAACGGAAAGCTAGATGAGAGGCTGTGTGTGTATATGTGTGAGTATTTTTTTTTTCACGAGGGTAGGTGGAAATCTTCAAAGGACACGAATAGGCCCGTACCTATTCGTGTGTGGGATTTTTATCCACTGAAACTAACCTTCCTACACCTGTTTCTCACACTCCAAGGGACCGCCGTTAGGCATTACATCATGGGGTAAGTGGCTGAGTGCCGCTTTATTGTTTTTGGCTATCTCCTGGTTCGCCTATCTTTCTCCTTCTTTTTAACTTTTGCATCACCTGTGCAGCAAATCGTTGGTCTGCCATCCAATAGTCGTGGTTAACGAGGATAGTGTTGACGATATTATCTGCTGTCGGGTCAGAGCCGCAAACGCGTCGGAGCTCACTCCTTTTTTCATTAAAGCGAGGACAGAAGAAGAAAACGTGTTCTGCACTCTCTTCCATTCCTGGGCCCAATGGACATTCTCCAGTGTGATCGAGCTTAAACCTGTACTGGTGGGCTCGGAAGCAACCATGCCCTGTGATAACCTGGGTGATGTAATAGTCTACCTCCCCGTGGTTCCTATTCGCCCAGGCCTCGATGTTGGGCACCAGCCTGTGCGTCCACCATCCACTGAATGGCATATTCTAGCGACGTTGCCATTTTCTTAGAGTCTCCTTTCTTAATACGTCTCTTGGAATATAGACAACACTATTATAAGAGCGGCTCCTTTCATCTGCGATCAGCTCAATCGGTGGCATCCTGGCCACCACACTCTTAGCGCACCTAAGATGCTCCGATAACATCGGGGAGGTAAATTGGTGAGTAGATGGAGTAATTTGATATGGGGTGAGATGAAAACTGATTCCAGGTTTATTGATATTTTTTTACTTTTATAGTTAAAGATATTTATATGAACATATCTAAACTTTTTTATGAGAATGCGTGTTATATATTAGTTTTTACATTCATATATTAGGAACGAGGTAATATATGTACTACTAATGATTATTGTGTTCTATACTTTATGAGAAGTAAATATGATTGACTAACGATTTTTTTTGTAATGAAAAAAGGTGATTCTTACTTACAAAATAGGCTGAGACGAAAGCAATAATGAAACCCGCCAGCATGATGAATAGGTAGAGATGTAGCAAAACGTTTTGTACTGTAAATAATTAATTATAAGAAAATGAATAACGATGTTTAAAAAATACATAAATATCTATCTCTTAGTTAAGTTGGTAACGTTAAATAAACTGATGAAATGTTTGTCAGAAGCCATTCAGTACATCTGGTTGAGAGAAACACCATCTTGAAAAAACTGATTTATAGTATCTGGTTATTTATTTATTATGAACATATGTATTGTTCGTTCGAAAGTAGTCATTAACTTAACGCATTACGGTTCGGATTTTTGGGCCCATGTCGGTGGAGTGGAGGAACAAGCTCTGGAAGAAGTCATCTATACCCTTATTATGTCCTCTCTGCGAGTGTCCCCGCGAGAAGGAAGCGAATTTTCTGCACTTCGAAAATAAAATGTCGGGTTGGAAGTTGGCAGTGGGCCAAATCGCTTTAGAGTTTGTGCCTTTGACAGTGGAAGCCTGATGGCAGTGGAATCTCAGATGGACAAAGATTTATATCAAGACAACGTTCGTGGGCTGAAGGACTCTTTTATGACCACCTCCCTGATATATGTCAAGTTGTACATGGTGGGAGGTCAAGTTTACATTTCGTGGTAGCGCTACAGAAATAAAAGTCGACCATCCAGGATTCGAACCGGCGCCGGTGCAGCCCCTAGGCTGCAAATACTTTTACCTCAACTCCTCGAGCTATAGACAGCCCTTAGGGAATTAACACTAGATTTCATCATTGTATGAATGCTTATTCGCAAATATTTCATAATTGACGCTTCCCTTTTTGCTGCTTTTTCCTAAGCCGCGGTCCTGAACGGTAAAGGAATGTGTATTCTTTAATGAAAATAAGCAATCTACCATTGCTACTCTCTTCTGTACCAGATATGCGTTGGTTTCCAAAAATTTCATCGTTTCTTCAATGTACATAAGGTAGTCTTATTGCATTCAGTTTGCAATAGAAAAAGGTTACATTTTTATTTTTTATTTTCACAATTGAATATGGGAGTGCTACCAATGGGTAGTTGCTCTACACACCTGTAAAACTCCATTTTAACTAAGATCAAATTTACTCAATGTATCATATAATATACAGCTGTTAATTTCAATAAAAATATTGAAAAAAATAAATATCTGACTTCCAATAGGGAAGAAAATGTTTATTTGAGAAAAAGATGAAAAGAAAGATAAATGATTCGTTATTATTTTACTTGAGTAATAATGAAGAATGAGCTTCATCTTTAAAACCATTCAGTCACTTCGAGGGAGCTCATAGACACCACCACTTGCAGTTATGAGGGGCTACGTTGCCACCTCAACTTTCCTGGCTACAAATGACCTGAGGCACAAAGTTCGTCGTTGGTTGGACGCGGCGCTATTTACCAGCCATAAATGAACTCTTTCGACCATTAGAAGTTCTCTCCCCAACCATAAAAATCCCCCAGTGGACAAATGGATTCCGGAGGTTCTAATTGTAATTTCCCTTAATACCTAAAGTGCAGTTTAGTTCGTAACCACTTGATTGGTAATCTTCGAATACTACAGATTGGTCAATGGGGTTTCACGTCCTGGGACTAAAGATGAACTATGTAGCTTGCCTCGAAAACTCCGGTGCTCTGGGAGAAATTGATGAACTTGACATTGCGGGAGGTGTACAGTCGAGATTCATCGCACAATTTTTTGCGAGGTTTTCTTCGGGATCGCCAACCTCCGTTGATTCTATTCCTCCATTGCAACATCCCGGATTCTTCATTTGTTAGGGTTTTCAACAATAATCACTCTCTATGATTTATCCGGAAATTCTGTCAGCCTTTTCTCTGCTAAACATCTTTTTATTCGAAGTAGGAGGTAGAGAGGTACTATCTCTGCTAGGGCTTGCTGCTAGATTACTTGTTGGTCATACTGAATCGATAATATACTATTTCACTGCCTTTGTATGAGATTCCGAAACCTGAAGGGTGAACAATCGGACTCCTCTGAATGTGACTGGAGAATCCTTGAAGCCACAGAATGCTCCCTGCACTATTTACTCGTAGACCAATCTTTGATGGGACTACTCTACCTGCCAGATATTCCAAATGAGATATCTCATCCAGTCCTAGTCCTAATCCAACAGGATTTTTAGTAGGTTATGCTCTCACTTCAGTAAACCGATGTAACTTTCATGGTGGGCTGTATATTAAATTACTTCATTTAAGTATCGTCTGATCATTTATCCAAAAAGCAAGAATTGTACTTACAAGCACGTACGCCTGCAGAAGTGAGAGATGGTGCGTACCAGTGAAGTAACATCGTCGTGATCATGAGAGCCTGAAAATAATCGTTTACTTTTTATAACATAGATATTTGTTCTAACGACTTAATGGGAAATTAGTGCCCATTTAATTCCATGGGACTATTTAATAGTATTTATTAATTGGCCCCTGACTGCTGCCCTACGTTCGGAAGGAATTGAAGAATTCTGTATCATAGCGAACTTGTGTGTGATTCTAGAAGACATCGTCAAGCACTGTAATTTCTAAACCCGAATTAGTGTGTATTATATTTTTTTTTGGAATTATTGTATGAATTATTTCTTCATTGATTTTTGAAAAAAAAAACTGAATGAAACTCCTCTATGTGGAGCCGCTTTTCTTCACATCACTTTTGACAACACGGTAGTAACTAAAAGTTTATTCTTAGTCATTACAACACATAAAATAAAATTTAAAAAACACCTTTCACAGCTAGAACGTATTTTCTCGTCAATACACAACAACAACCTATACTCCAAAAGTAACCTTCTCTCCATATATTCCTTCCTCACTATTGCCCACACAGAGCTAATATCACAGCGTGTAAATATATAATCGTTTCACATTGAAACATCACCAAGATTAAAGTATATAATTAATTTTTAGTTAATAAACTTAAGTTGCTGTTTGGACAGAGTTGATTTGATATTTTTGTTTTCTGGTTAATTATGAAATTAATTGAAAGGTGTATGTTTTGCATGGCCCTGTGTAAAGCTATTTGGACTAGAGCTTTTCTATATTTAATTGATATTTTCTCTTTTAATTTGAAAATTTGGATTTCCCGAGGTCTAATATCTGTTATCTAAGATATAAGCAGTAACAGCCGTCTATAGTTAATTAACGGTCAGCTCCTCAAGCAGCGGCGAAATCACGAGTGTCTGATCATAGATGTACTCGTTTATTTCAACCGAGAATGACTCTACTGAGGTTTTCTTTGGCGATCGATGTAAAAAGTCAGTATAAATTTCATTTATTCACTGTTTTTTAGTTGTATGTAGTTGCTATTATTCCTCCGTGGTCCACAGATGATACAAAGAGGTCGTGTCCAAAGAGCTATTTTTTAACATTCTACTTCAAATATCATTTGTGTTACTCAAGTTATATTATTTTGGAGAAAGCAATTCTTTTTATTTTATTTTGTAAATAAGGTTTTTAATAAAGAAGTTTATTTAGTTAGTATTTTTGAAATTTTTAATATCTCAGGCTTTAAAAATAGATATAGTTGGAGTAACTGAGTCATAGGAAACTTACATGATTTTTAAAATAAATCATCTTTTTTTATATCTAATGTTTCATATACTATTATAAGATTAGGTTTTGTATTGGATAATGGTGCTCGTTTCTGCAGTTGAAATTGGGTAGCTTGGTGGGATTTAACTTTTTAAAAAACAATTTTTGTCATAGAAAATAATCACGTATTCTGGTTACTGTCGTTCATTCCTATGAAGATACTTACAAAACCTGAGAATGAGAAAATAACAGTGCCGGCCTGATTAGTGAAAAAAAAACAAAAGGCGAAAGTCCAAGGCTCCGACTCCTCATCTTCTTCTTTTCTGAAGCGTGTCCTTCCTTTTGCCACCATCCTGGAAATTTAGTTGTATAGTTCACATAATACATTTAGAAATAATATTCTAAATACAGGTGATTTGCAATACTTGGAACAATAGTTTAGAGGTTGTTAGCAATAATGTGACTACAGGTGATTGCAAAATATCAAACGGGTTACTTAAGGTTATAATAATGTTCCTACAAGGTATCTACAAGTGACCAACCTACTCTACCCATGGTGGGGAGTCAAGTTTTTTATTTTGTGTTACCGCCACTCAATGAAAAAGACAACACCCCATGCTGGATTCGAACCAACGTCGCTGAAGTTCCCAGGTGGCCAAGACCTGGGCCTCAAACATCTGAGCTACGGACGGCCCTACATAGTCATTTTGGTCAAACAGGGCGTTATCTACAGTAAACAAACCTATTCAAACCTCAGCGGGAGTGGAGTCAAGTTTCATTCCATTGTATCAATCCTGGACCTTCTTTGAGATCACAGAAGACCCTCCTTGGGCACACTCCGCCTTAGACTTTGCACCTGGATAAACCAGTTTAAATTGGATGCTGAAAACATTCCTTTGTTTAGTTTGTCAAGAAACTAGAAGGGCCCTTACACTGGCTGAAATTCGCTCAATTTTGAGTTAAATTTTTGTGCAAAATATTGAATGGTTATGGACTCCTCATGCTACAAAAATTTTAGTGTCGATTAAACTTTTCGCAATGAAAGGACGGCACCTAGCGTAATACTGAGCCATACCTACTTACGTACGTCGCTTTACTTGGGGCTGTCTCGGTTTCAAGTGCCACAGTTGGGTTCTGTGGAGTCTTAATGGAGAATTTTAATAATAATAATAACAGAAGTGTTTGTGTATGAAATTCTTTGAGGAATCGACCGACCCTTAGTTATCACAACCTGCTTTGCAGATTGTAGGAGAAATGATTGATCCTGTTCCTTCTTTCTTACCTTCACTCGGGGCTCACTCATTAAAAACCTTTTTACAGATTAAGAGAGATATTTTTTCAGCCCCCTCACACTGCGCTATCTTCTATAAAATTTTGACGGTTCGCAAAAGTTTTCTTATATTACCAAACACGTTTTAAACACCCCATAAAATATTGAATATCCTTTCTTTTGTGCAAAATTTCTGCTCACACTTTCATTATGTTTGCACAAAAACAGCAACTTCAAATTTTTGGCGAGTGTGAGAGGCTCTTACTTCCTAGTTAGTTAAATTAGTTTTAGTGGCACAGGTTTATTATTTTTCTTTAGTAGACAATACTAAAGGTCTCATTATTTAGAAAGGATTCTGCTTTTAGAATCCTTTCTAATCTGCTTTTATATCTCAAAACTAAATATAACAATACAATAAGATAACATAAATTTAACTCCATTTTCATTTATTATATTACAACTGCATTTACAGTTTTACTGGAGATAGATATGATGATTTCAGGAGAGGCTGAGAACTGTAGACTGCATCTTCCTCCCTACAGACTCCTTTTACCAGGTATTTATTTACATATTTTCCAGTTGAGAGGCGAAAGTAAATAACGTCAGTACCGTATATACAAAATACACTGAAAATAGATCATTAAAATGTTTAAATTGGTACCACAATAATTGTAACAAGCTTAAAATGAATAACAAATATTAAAATAGGGACTAATTGAATTTTGAAGCGAAAAGTTGTTTATGTGATCTAGAAAAGACTTCTCGAGTTATTCAAATTCAATTTATTTACTAGCCACCAGTCACCGTTTCGCCAATCTAGGTGAAGACTAATAAATCTATATAATATAAAACTAAATAAGACTAATAAATCTGTATAATATAATACTAAATAAGATTAATAAATCTATATAATATAATACTAAATAAGACTAATAAATCTATATAATATAATACTAAATAAGATTAATAAATCTATATAATATAATACTAAATAAGACTAATAAATCTATATAATATAATACTAAATAAGATTAATAAATCTATGTAATATAATACTAAATAAGATTAATAAATTTATCTTGGCGGAAGACTATTAAATTACATTAATACAGATAAATAACAAAACGTCTCACTTCAGCGTAGTAATCAAATTGAAGTTCGTCTAGTTACTGCTGTTAATGAGACTTGAGATTTCTTTTTGTAATTTTTATGATAACTTTATTTATTTGTTACTTTTGTTACTCTTATTAATTAAGATAATTTCCAAAAAAATACTAAGTATAGCTTTAGCAAAATCCCAATTTTGCGTAAATATTCATTTAAATATATTAATGGCATCCATAGCATTTGGAAATTAATCCACAAATTTTAAACCTATGGAAATTCGTTGTATTTCTTATCATTACTAATACTAATACCAATATCTATACCTACATTTTATAAGTAATAACATTATAGTATTTTTAATAAAGTTGTTTGTTTTAACTTACCAAGAAAGAATGTGGTATATATAAAGGAAACAAACATGAGAATAAGGACATCTTTTTCTTTGGGATTCGTTGTTGGCCTTGGAGGTTTGGTGCTGGTTTCTGAACTATTACCTGTTTTTTTTGTATTATTATCCAGCCATAGCTCAATATCTTCATTGTATTCGACTTGGCCCAATATTTCTAGTTGTGTGTATCTGCCAAAGGTGTATGCCATGTTTTGTTCGGTCGCACTTATTTGCCCCTTATCTGTGCTCATCTTGCCTTGTTCCTCTGTTTTTCCTTCCTTATCCTCGTCTTTTTTTCCTTCCTCTTTGGTCTCCATCGCTATATACACCGCTCTCCATCTAGAATCTTGCAACCAGTGATGGTCAGGGCAACGCATTTCCGGACAGACGTACCTGGTAATATACACTAATTTATCCCATTATAATAAATGTAATATTATTATTATATATGTCACTGATACAAATTAGTTATATAAAAATAGTACAGTGAAGGTGTACTTCAGTCGTTAAGCAGGTATTCATTTTAGACAGAAAATGTAGTTGAGAGTTGTTAGTATTTACCCATCAAATAAGACGGCTTGAAAGAGAAAAGCCTCATCTATTAACTTTTTTAAACTAAAGCTCTAAAAGGGACACAATAAATGGTTAACTAGCCAATTATGCCATAACTCATTGTTTACGAGGAGTTTATTTTAGTGAATTGTAGTCCCATACTACCAGAGGTCTTGGAGCTTAAGATAAATATTGTTATTCGTTCCTTATTAAAAATAATAATAATAATATTTTTTTTTTTAGTTTTTTTATAATAACAATTAAAAATAGTTTTTTAGTTTGGGGGTGCCTATAGACGTGCTAAGAGAGGCTCAACAGTCAGTTCTCTTAGGCACTGCACGTATAGTGTGAAAATTCTTAAATATTAAAAAATAAATCAACAAAAATATGAAGGTGGTTGGACTTCTAGGTCTCCCACCTCAGATACTCAACCCGCAATAGCGAGAACAATCAACCGTAATAATAATAAATAAATAAATGCTTCCTAGTTTTTGAATTACACAGTTTTACAGCTACAGTAGTGTGCTAAAAAAAAAGAACAAATTTTGATTTCTATTGAGGATTCCCTAATTTAGCTGGAAATATGCATTAGTTGTTTTAGTACAGTTTATTTCATGCCCTTTCTTGCGATATACAATACCTTTTTGGTTGCGATTAGAAAATATTTTTCAAAATTTATTCCTTGAATAGTGCTATAAGTCACAGGGCGAAATATAAATATGAGATGTAAATTGCTTCGTTTTTAAAAATATTAAAAACTATAGCTTCACTCTCATTATTATTACTATTCGGTTTTTCACGCCATTGCGGGTTGAATATCTGAGGTGGGGGACCTAGAAGTCCAACCATCTTAATATTTTTTTTTTTTTTCATATACTTAAATATTTTCGCACTATACGTGCAGTGTCCAAGAGAACTGACTTTTGAGCCTCTCTTAGCACGTCTATAGACACTCCCAGACCATTCATGCCTGCCACTGTTGATTTTGGTATGAGACCATTCTTTGATATTATGAATGGAGTAGTGGTAACACCTTCCAATTTATATATTTCTTTCAATACTATCGCCAATTCCTGGTATTTTCTCCCACAGTGGAGCTTATGTTATTATCGTTGGGGATCTCAAAATCAATAAGTTTATTATTATTATTATTACACCGAGGGTCGGGAATCCCTTCCTCACTCCGACCCAATTGGATCGTTTGTGACCCCCTCTTTCCGCTAGATATCGCATATGAATCCTATGCTTTTTACGAAACTCAATAATTCTTTTGGGTTTGTTCTAGAACTGTCTTCAGGTTCCATTCTGTCGTGTCTCAAATACTGTAATCTTTTATCTTCAGTACTGGAATCTTCCCAAATACTGTAATCTGTAATCTTCGAAGCAAAGGCTTCACATTCACACAGAATGTTCTCTGCCTTTTCTTCGTCTTCCATACGTAGACGACAGGTGGAATCCTCCACCAGCCTCATCTTCTTCGGATGATATTTTAGGAGACCCGTGAGGAGTCCTGTTATCGTCCTCAGTTCATTTCTAGTAAGGTTAAGGTAAAATTTTGCCTTGTTCTTTGATATTTCAATAAAGAGCTTGGATTGCTTCATGCCTGGTTTCAATGTCCAGTATGTTTCCTTTTCTTTATGTTCCCAGAAGTCAACCACCTTCCTTATTGCACTGATGGCTCAGGGCCAATAAGCATCATTTCTGATCCCTTCCTAGCTAGGGTATCTGACATCTCGTTTCCTTCAATCCCCTTATGTCCTGGGGTCCACATCAAGGTCAGTTTATTGCCTCTGGTTAATTCCTTTAGTCTTTCCAGGCAATTTCAGACTAGCCCTGATTTTATAGTATAGAACATTATTGTCTTTAAAGCAGTCTAGCTGTCTGATAAATGTTTTTTCCTTATGGATTGTTTTTATGCTATTACTATTGCGTGTATTTCAGTTAGGAAGACAGTTGGGTATATTCCCATTGCTCTAGGGTTCTTTTGAAATTTGGTCCTACAACCCCAGCCATGCCTTTCCTTCCTTAACTGATCCATTGGTATACCTGACATATGCCCCCTTCCCAAATTTAGGGCCTCCTTTCCTCCAGATCTCTTTGTTTAGAATACATACATTGAATTTTTTTTTAAATTAAGTCTTTTGGGTAAATGGTCACTTAGTAAGCTCATCCATTCTTTACCCTTAAACTTATTTAGAATCTTTAAGTGTCCTTGATAGTTTTATGGTTTATAATTCCAGTCATGTTCTATACTTAAGGCACTCATTATAGCTTCTTTTTGTATCCAGATATGTAATGGAGTTAATTTCATAATTGCCTCCATTGCTGCTGTGGAGCATGTTCTGATTGCCCCTGTCATACCTATACACGCCATTCTTTGTACCTTTTCCAATTTTATTTGTGAGGTTTTTCCTCTGTATTCGGGTACCAAATTGCCGATGCATAGGTTAAAACCTCTTTCTCGTAAGGGTACAATGGTGGTTTTGCTTGGATTTATGCTCAATCCTTGTCCTTGGTACCAATTCGAAGTAACCTTCAAGGCTATTTGCATGCGCTCTATCAAAGTTGCTTCAGTCAGAGACAGTCTACCACCATTGTCCACAAGAGGGGAGAAAGAACATCCCCCTGTGGACATCCTTTAGCGCTTTTTATCTTCAACTCTGGTTCTCCTACCTTTGGTATAATGCTTCTGTTTATTAGTATTTCATTTATCCAAGAGACAGTTGCTTCACTAGCTCCTTTCCTCTTGGTCGCCTTACCTATTGTTTCATGTGAGGTATTATCAAATGCACCCTCTATATCCATGAATGCACTCAGTGCTATTTCTTTATTATCTAGAGGATTCTCAATCTTTTTAACAAGACAATGCAGCGTTGAAATTGTTGATTTTCCCGCTCGATAGGCAAACTGATATGGATGCAGTGGGGAATCCCGAACTATTAAACCCCTTATGTATACATCCATTACCTTTTCCATTGTCTTTAATATTACTGAAGAGAGACACATTGGTCTTTAGTTCTTTGGGTAATCCTTAGGCTTGCCAGTTTTTGGATAAAAATTACTTTATTCTCTCTCCATAGTTTTGGGATATATTCCATTGCATAACTTTCCCTGAATATTCTACCCAGTGCTTTAACAAGCTTTCCTTTTCCTTGTTTCAGATGGGCAGGAATTATTCCATCGCCCTTCAGACGCTTTATATGGTTTAAAGGTGCTTACAGCCCATGTTATCCTGTCTGTGGTGAATATTTTGCTTTTATTTTTGTTGTTAATTCACTCTCTTTAATTCAACTCTTAATTCATATTAATTATTACAGTAATGCTAATATTAAAGTTTTCATGAATATAAACTTAGCCGTGAATAATGATAATAATTACTTCATAAGCCATTACATTTTGATACTTGCTCTTCGCAAACTTTCGAATCCATTGAAAAGTTTTTCACCAATATTTTAATTTAGTTCAGGTAATTAACGCATGGATAGATAACACATTCTCGAAAATTTCCCCGACGATTAAATGTATAATTTTTTTCCCTTCTCGAATAGTCGTGGAATGAACTAGTAATAACATAATACATATGTGAGGTAATATAAACGTGCTCGTTGATTGTAAGAGGATTTAAAGATTTCTGACTATACACGCTCAAGCATACATGATATTATTAGGTTTATTCAATTCTCAATACTTTTATATGATCTTGCTTGAACTTATGTATTATAATTTTGCGCAAGCATTCTCTTAGTAAAAACTTGCTTGAATGTGTGAATTGAAACTTGCCTGTATAAACACGCTCAAGTATGCTTGACCAGCATGCATTTTCATTATTTTTAAACAAGGTTTTTGAGCGTAAGTATGAGAATTTTTCGTAAGCAATATCCTTTCACAAACCATAATTACACACCACGCCATAAATACACGCCAACAAGTATCCTTGTTCAAATAAATTGATTATGCATACTTGAGTAAAACTATTACATTGATTTTGTTGAAGTATTAATTAATATAGTAATAGTTAATGCATGCATTTGCTTATTGCTACATGGTGGTTTCACCTTACTTACTTCATGGTGCCACCCTCTCGTATGTAAGATATCATCGACAGGATGAAGTAGAAAAATGTCCCAAAAGCGAGTATCATCGCAGCAATCTTGACAAATTTAGGTTTTTCCTGTTAATAAAATATTATCAATTTTATATTAAAATTATTAGCACACAAAAGTTTAGTTCAATAAATAAAAGTTATAAAATCAATGAAAATTAAAATAATATTTTATTATTTATTTCTTTTTTTTTTCCCCGACAACAGGCTTCCCGTTAAAAATGTTACAAGGGAAAATGAATCCGTGTTTGTTTTGCAGCGTCTTATAAGATCATTAAATTTTTTTAAACTTAATTTATAGAGGAAATTTTGTTTTCTGCCGATGTCCTGCATTTACAAAAAATTAACCTCTCACAATTTTATCGCTATCCAACTTTATTATAACTGTTGGGAAGCTGAATTTCCACACTTCCGACCCATATCAACATCAAGATTTTATTCCCTTATAATAGAGAAAAAGTAGTTTCAAATAAAGAAAACTTTTTGTTTGAATCAAGGTTTTATTTTAACTCTCCAGTCATTATTGGTTTACATAGGTCTGGTTTGCATTGCTTCTAGCTGTTTTGATATCTCTAAACCACTTTTATGTTTTGTGTAAATGAGTGGAATCATATTATTATTGCATTTGCGAAAAAAATAAATAAAAATAAAAATTGAAAGCTCCAAAAAATTTGGAATACAAAATTTAATTTTTGGATAATATGAAAATTTTCCTTTTTCGGTTTGGATTAAATTTTAGATGGTGAAATTTTCCCAACTCCTAGTATTTTTATTGTGTAAAGAAGGATATACTAAGCTTGACTGGTACATACCATTGAATAAACAATAAATAACAGAATTAACCTAAGACTGCTTTAATGAAAAAATTACCCAAAATGAAGCCATAAATGCCATCCCAAATGCTGTCATCATGATTATCAAATATATATATAGGGTTAGGTATTGACCTGAAATGATTAAGAACGATTTTATCAATTTTTGTTTCATTATGTTATTATTATAATTGACTTTATCATATTATTTCTTTTACTAGTCATGGTATGAAATATGAATATACTTCAAATAAATTTTAATAAGTATCTGGTTATCTTACATATCTGCTTTTCGGCCTCCATTGAGTTCGGAGCATAACAATTGAAAATGAATGTTATCACCATAATTGTCTGAAAAGTAAAAAAAAAAAAAATTATTTATGCCCAAATGTAGGCGTTTGTATACATGTTCAGTTTGGGGAAAGGAGATAATGGAGAGGGTAAGCTGCCCGGAAAAGTGAAGTCAAAAAGGCGGGAATGATGGACTCTAGAGGCGTGGCAGAGGATTTAGAGGAGCGCCAATGACCGGCTCCCTGCTGTATCAGTTTAGATTACAATGTTGGACATTTCTATTAACCTCAATATAAATCCGAGCTCCAAGAACGTAGTCAACTCTCCCCTTTTTTAGATTAACTTTCTCTTTGAAGAATGGGACATGCCACTTTTTTGGTTTTCAGCTGTTTAAGAAATGAAAAGTACATAGAAACAATATTATATATTAATATAAGTATATAAATTATAATTCTTGCTAAAATATTAATGATTGAATCTTTCACTCGAAAAGGAAAATAAATATGTGAACATAACATTTCAGGAGATTAAAAGTTTGCTGCTTACTTTTTGAAGATACAGCCGTTATTTTTAAATTTAAAGTTGTGTAAAGTTACCTTTTCATACCTGCGTAAGAAATTATTTTGTAATTTTGCAACTTGAAATATTATTAAAAGTACTTGTTCTAAAAAATATTTAAATTGGCTAAAGGGCTAACTTGGACAACAGAACAAAAAGCTATTATCACAGTGATTAATGAAGACATATATGTTCTGAAACGAGGGAGGATTAATTTCCACCCAAAGTAAGGGGTTATGTGACAGTGCGATGTGCGCACCGTACCATATATTTTTTTAAAATGAATATATATTAAATCAGGCACTCTGTGCTTGAAATACGAATGGTGGCAAATTCAAATCTAACGCTTGTTTTGATATACTCTTTATTTTACTTTTATTTTAAATATTTCGACCACTGGGGTCATTTATACTGGATTTACAACTTTACAAAGTTAGTAAGATTAAAATTGACAGAGTTACCATTACTAAGTAAGAAGGTTACAATTACGATTTTACAAAGTTCCAATGGCAGTATAGGACTCCAATGGGAGTCTTGGCCGGGAAAAAAAAAGTTACAATTAAAACGGAAGAAAGTTGCAATTGATATTTTGCATAATTGTGAAAATTTCCATTTTACTACGTTACAATTATAATTGACAAAGATAGTAATTTATAATTTTAAATTATGCATGCATCCGCTATAATTATATGATTATTTGTCTGGTCAGCATCAGAGTTGGGCAAAAATTATTCGATTGACAAGAGAAGAATACTTTTTTATTCCATTGAGGAGAGACGAATAAATCTTTATTCGAATAAAAATATGACTAAACAATCCGAATACTTTTTTATTCGGATATTTAAAATACTATTTCAATCGAATAAAAAATTAGTCGAATGAAAAATTAATTGAATGAAAAAATAGTCGAATACATATTATTAGCATAACATTTTTTTTTTTTTAAAATTCACTTATTTTTTTACCACCTTCAATTTCTAATGTATGAAGATCCCATTTCACATATTTAGACGAGTACAAAACGAAATGGGTGTAGATTTTAAGATCCCATATTGATTTATTTTAATTTTTTTTATTTCTAACACATAGGGGCTAGTTTTTAAGTTTTCGGATATTCAGAATATGAAAATGCTAACGATTTTAACATCGCGTATCGATTTATTTTAACTTTCTTGATTTATAACATGTTACGGTCCCTTTATACATTTTGAGGAGTGTAGAATGTGAACATGATATCGATTTTAAGATCGCGTATCTATTTATTTTTAATTTTCTGATTTCTAACATGTTAGGGTCCCGTTATACGCTTTGAGGGATGCAGAATATGAAAATGATATCGATTTTAAGATCGCGTATCGATTTATTTTTGCTTTTCTGATTTCTAACAAATTGGGTCCCTTTATACGTTTTGAGAAATGCAGAATGTGAAAATGATATAGATTTTGTGATCGCTTATGGATTTATATGAACTTTTTTGATTTCTAACATGTTAAGGTCTCTTTGTGTGTTTCAATATATGCCAAAAATAAAAATGCTATTGATTTTATGATTGTGTATAGATTTAATTATCGCGTATCGATATATATTAACTTTCTTGATCCTGAACATGTTTGGGTCCCTTTATATATTTTGAGATATGTAGAATATGAAAATACTACCGATTTTAAGATCGCGTATCGATATAAAAGATAAGATAAAAAATCAGAAAAGTTAAAATAAATCGATACGCGATCTTAAAATCGATAGCATTTTCATATTCTACATATCTCAAAACATATAAGGGGCCCTAAACATGTTGGAAATCAGAAAAGTAAAAATAAATCGATACGCGATCTTAAAATCGATATCACTTTCATACTCTGCACATATAAAGGGACCATAACATCTTAGAAATCAAGAAAGTTAAAATAAATCGATATGTGATAATTAAATCGATAGTACTTTCATATTCTACATATCCCGAGACATATAAAGGGGCCTTAACATTTTAGAAATCAGAAAAGTTAAAATAAATCGATAGCATTTTCATATTCTATATATACCGAAACATATAAAGGGATCATAGCATGTTAGAAATCAATAAAGTTAAAAAAAATCGATATGCGATAATTAAATCGATAGCATTTTCATATTCTACATATCTCAAAACGTATAAAGGAACCATAACATCTTAGAAATCAAGAAAGTTAAAATAAATCGATATGCGATAATTAAATCGATATCATTTTCAAATTCTGCACTTCTCAAAAGGTATAAAGGGACCATAACATCTTAGAAATCAAGAAAGTTAAAATAAATCGATATGCGATTGTTAAGCCACCTCAAATCGACATAGTCTCCTTGTTGGAAAGCTTAACTAAAAAAAATAAACACTGGCTCGGACAAAACATTTATTCGTAAATTAACTTAAAAGACATAAATTATACATAAATTAAATTGAAAACAAAGAAACCTTTTAATAACAAAAAAAATACTCCCTATGAGAACAAATTA
>NW_027115831.1:977588-980540 GCF_000696795.3 Halyomorpha halys | reverse complement strand
AAGATGGTCGGTCCGTAGCTAGGTGACGTAACAATGATCACCCCTAGCAACTGTCTCTATTACTCATTATTAGAAAAATTCTTCACACATTCTTCTTTTATTTTTAAAACAAAAACATACTTGTCATGTGTTAAATTTATTAACAGCTGATTAAAAGAAAACAAAAAAAAAGATTTACATTTTAATTAATATACATATACATATATATGGCGTTAACAGCGATAATTAAATCGATATCATTTTCAAATTCTGTACTTCTCAACACGTATAAAGGGACCATAACATGTTAGAAATCAAGAAAGTTAAAATAAATCGATATGTGATAATTAAATCGATAGCTTTTTCATATTCTACATATTCCGAAACATATGAAGGGACCTTAAAATGTTAGAAATCAGAAAAGTTAAAATTAATCTATACGTGATCATAAAATATATCTATGTATAGCTGTAAGACAAAAAATGTCATTTTTATACGAATACATACGTATTCGGATGGTTAATCATTTAATTTTTTCGAATAAGAGATTATTTTTCTATAAAATGGACGAATACAAAAGTATTCAAATGGTTATTCGAATTCTTTTGCCCGAATAATTGATTATTCGTGTAAAATAATGATGAATGAAAAAGTATTCGGATGGTTAATGTTTTCGTAAGAATAATTGATTATTCGAGTAGAAAATTCACGAATAAAAAAGTATTCGTCTCTCGTTATTCGAATAATATTTACCCAACTCTGGTCAGCATATGGTCCAATAATCGATTATATGAACATACGGTTTTTTATTATATTAAAAAACAAAATAAATCCGCTGTCTGTTGTTTTTATACTGCAAATGAACAGATGACTTGTTAATGTCTCGTTGTGCTCCACATCGAGTGCTCCTCGTAGTACTAGCATTCTGGCCATCTCCGTTATCTTTATTATTTTCCCTTACTTCCTTTTGACTATCAACCTCCGATTATCGTGGTTTTAAGGGAAAAATATCTTTATATATTTAGGCATTAACTAAGTGATATTTTCATTGTAAATTATACAATATTTAAAATAAAATAATTTGCATCAAAATAAAAAATCTTGCCGAAGAACGAAGAATGAGTTGGCAAGGTTTAGGTTCATAATTGTTTTGTTATGCTTAGCAGTAGTAACATTTACTTCTTTATTTTTTTTCCTCTAAATATTACTTTTTACAGTAATACGAATTTATGTGAAATTTGTATATTGCATACTGTTATCTTTTAACATATTAAATAAGTATTAATTAAGTAATATTTATCTTACTTAATTAATCATTTAAAAAAAAAAAGTTATAGATTTACCATAAATTGCTTGGTTTGCTGGCCACGACAAATATCAATGTAAAAAATTAAATAAATTATTTTTTTGTCTTTACTTTGTTTTCTAAGAATCTAATCATTTACTCTACGCCCTATATAGCAAGTTATGTCTCTTGATCTCAACGCAAAAATCGTATAGGTGGAGTCCAAATACGAACAAGACTCATTCCAGAAAACGATTCGAAAAAACTTTTGAAAATAATAAAACAACTAAACGCGTGTCGTTGTTCAAGAAAGATTGAGAACAGTTTAATTCCGCCGCATCTAGTCTTCCATAGAAAGTTATAGAAAATGAAGATGTGCCACTATGGTGAAATTTCACTATCCTTGGAACACGTTAAGCGAAAAATCCGAAACAAATTTTTTTTTTAGTCGTACCACTAGTCAAACAAAGCAGGGACATGATTCACGATTTAAAGTGTATAGGAAATATGGTTCGTGGTACGAAGTCACGATTATATGAATTGACGGTGGGTCATGTAGAGAGAAGGGTTAACATTATTTGTGCAAAGTGTGTTATATTAAATACTACTTACAAAACCAATTGTGGAGGTGGCCACCACACCAGCCTGTAATGAGAATACGAAGCAAAAATCATGGAGACTTAAGGGCATGAAGAACTCTTGTAATACATGGAGTGATTTTTAAGACTCCTATTGTTTAATTGAAATTTTCACCAACAAACGGATTTAAAACTTAATTTTCAAGATCATTCTCACTTTATCACGAACTATAACCTAACATAGTTAATTATAACCCTACATATTTAGCTAACCTTACATTGCTTGTTCTGCCAGTGAAGTATACCTCTTCCACATTCAAAGATTATTATCGAATTCCTTGAATATTAGGTTTTGTTATTTGTACTCCAATATTTTATTATTTAAACTGATTAGTTTACCAGTGAAACCTAACTTATCCTTAGCATGTTCCAAATTTAAAAACGATAAGCCTCAAAGAATTTGGTGAACTAACTGTTTATGTGTTATGTATATAGTTTACGTTGTTTACTCAAACTCAGAAGTTTCTATCTTTCACTAACTGTATTTTCTATTAAAGAAAAAATATAAATTATTTGTATAAGTTATTAAGACTATATTATATAATACTAGCGTGCAAAACAAGCTCCCGAGGCGGCCAAATTCAAAATTCCTACTTATGTCAATATTATTACTGCTTTGTAATTAGACTGTCGACTTCTCACTGTACTCGCTCTACTAAGTAATTCTTAATGTCTCTGTCTTGATAGTCCTTGTTCACTAGCATTTATTATATTTACTTTATTTCCCCTGATTTACAATATTTTGAGCATTCTATTTTTTTTTTTTATTATGATTTTCAACGGGTTTACTTTAGTGATGTGTCCTAAACGAACATTTATTAGTTCTTTTACTGGCAAAAGTTCGTTAGTCAACTTCTATTATTAAAACATTGATATCAATTTAAAAGGGGAATATTAATTTTCATTAGATTAAACATTAATGTTTATTATGAAGAACTTGATTATGTGTATTTTTTTAGTGTATTAATTTTTTAATAATTAACTATTAATCAAAATGATTGAGGAAAAAAATTGTTTAAAAATAAAACTATATTTAAAAAGCATTTTTAT
>NW_027115831.1:945913-977508 GCF_000696795.3 Halyomorpha halys | reverse complement strand
CATTTTAATTATGTTTCGGCCATTTTCAAACTCTTTTGTTCTTATATTCCTGTTTTTACAAAAAGAATGAAAAAAATATATATATAATTTTAATTTTATACAATCTAGTCGTTAGCAGATTTTTTCTTCAATTAAAATAAATTATATCTAATTATGTACTAGCACTGTTTATGGGCCGCCCATAGCTCAGTGGTTAAGACACAGTCTTATTAATTTGATGTCTATTGGCGGTGCCGGTTCGAATCCGGTCTGGGACGTTGACTTTTTTCATTGAGTGGCGGTCCCACAAAATGAAGAACTTTGACCCTCAACCACGGTTAGGTAGTATAGGACACCAATGGGAGTCTTGGCCGAAATAAAATAAATAAAAATCCCTCTTTATTAATACTTACCAATAATATTATTATTACGTCAACAACATTGCTGATAAGTGAGTGTTATTAATGTTGAGATTATTTGCAATTAAAAATATTTATATTTAAATGAAATAGTGACATAAGTAGGTTAAAAATTAAAACTGTACCACTACAACCCATGAAGTTTGTAACAGTACTTTGTAAGGAAGTACAATTACTAGACCAACGTTTGTGCAAGGAGGTGATTTGGTTATAATCACACTCGACCGGCAGATTTTTACCCAATTAAGGGATCCCAATTTTTGAGGCTGGGTGGACCCCAAGAGGCCTCCAGAACCCACAAGGTTGACTCACGGCTACAGTGTAACAAAACAATTTTCTGCCCAGCCAGATTCGAACCTGGGTAAGGAGTTAGTAGCCTTGCCATAGTGCCAACGTACTCATTCGACATAAATAGGTTAATTTAACTAATTATATTAGACCTGGGGAGAACAACATGCTAATTTTTAATAGTCGGATGTGAGACTGTGGAATTATATGTCCTTGATGATGTCCATTTGTTGTCCGTGAAGTGACCAGTTGGACGAAACATTGGACATTTGAAGTATTAATAGAGCGATGAACCATCATTGGATATAATCTATTTTATTTGAATAATAATAACCAGTATTTAACAAATTATAAGATTATATAGGGATTTTTCCTTATATAATTCCTTATAATTATATATATAATATATTATATAATTCCTTATATAATTCCTTATATCCTTCAGTCATTTGGATTGATGGTTATTAACTGAATATTAATATTAATTATGATTTAGGAGTTAATGAGCCGAATTATATAGGTTGTCATTCAACTCTTATTAAATTAAATTAATTTTAATTTTCTATACCATATATTGTTTATTTATTAGGGAGATTTTATTTATTTTTCCGTTTATATTGCATCTACCTAAAGCTATATTAATACTTTAACATCTCAAAATTCCACAATTCATCCATTTATGTCCAGAAACAGGGAGTTGAAGCCTTAGAAAATGAAAATAAATTTATAAGCAGTTTCGGTACGAGTAGAATCTCTAAATTATATCATTATGATTTATTATCATTAATATGTTGGTCACATTTGGTCACTTTATTTCAGAACTGATCGGTATCAAAACACAGAATGTCTGTAATATTAATACGAATTAAGTCAATGAAATCCTGTCCTTTCTTTGCAGTCTCAATTTAGGTTTTGTGTTTCGTAATTGAAAAAAAAAAAAAAAGTGACTATAACAAAGTTTTATTTATCAGGCAATATTGGTTTCATTTCAGTACAAGTATTTAGCTTTTTAAAAATAAATTTAAGGATGGAAGAAGAGATATAATCGTAACCGAGATAGGCTGTAATAAGTAGTGTAATGTAATAAAAGGAATTTAACATGGACAGAGAAAACTTAATCTAACATTTACGAACCGGCTCGGGTGTAATTGGCCATAATGATTGAATACATATTATTAGAATAGATAATGATCAAATGGCTGTCCGTTTCACTTTATCTCCTGAGGACTTCATTAGTCGAAGATAATTCTTGTCCAACCCTACCATTTCGATATGAGGCATCTGATTCCAACACTAATAAGGCTCATATTTATGTGGAAATATATCATTAAATATATTTACCAATTTCAGCCAAGAATGTCTGAGAGCTATTTCCATTTATATCAGTGTCGTTTGCAGTTTAAAGTGAAATCTTATTTGGAACTTCGATTGTTTGGAAATATCTATTCCTTGATTCATGGGATTTTGTTTTTAGAAAGCATTATGAAAAATAGCTTATACTTTAGAACAAGTACATAGCCAATAGCTCATGACGTATAATTTCAAACCTGTAAAATATTTATGGAGATGATTAAAACGTTTTTACATTATATGCATATGGCTTGGAGTAACTGATATCCTATTTCCAGGTCTTAAAGAACGTTAGTGTGAAAAACAAACTAAAGACTTTATGAAACGAGGGTGGATATAAATTATTTTGATAAAAAAAAATCATGTTAAGTGTAATAGAGCTATTTACGTTCAGTAGTTCCCGATATACATTTTTTTTTTTTTTTTAAACTAACATTTCATAACGAAAAATCAGTGTTTAGTGAATTTATTTTTAGATAACTGTATCTCAGGAAACTTTAGACGTACAGATGTCTGCCAGCACTCAAAGTAAATCTGTTTTAATCTATTATTAAGTAGTTTATGACATTTTTCTTCTTAGAATTAGTATATTTTATGATATTTGCCCTCATAAATTCAGAAGATGTTAATTTCTCTTTGCTCTGACAAAATATTTGCTTTATGAAAAACTAAATCTCGGGAACCTTGAGACTGATTGAGATGTCTGCCAGCACTCAAATTACATCTAGTTAAATATACTATAAAATAGTTTATGACAATTATCTTCACAGGTACAGTAGTTTTCATGATATTGGCTTAAATAAATTAATTTCTAGTTGTTTGGACAAAATATTACATTCATATTCATATTCAAATATCATAAAAACTACTTATCTCCTAGAAGATAGGCTACTTTATTATGATCATTTGAAACTACCGATTTTTAGTTATTTTGTCATGAAATATTGATTTTTTTCCAAAACCTGTATTTCGAAAACTATTGAGCGTACACAGCTCTATTATTGCTCATTTTAGAAAAGTAACTTTATTTTAAATGATGTTCTGTTATGTTTTCTAATAATTTACCTAGATTTAGTGATATAGAGCTTCGAATAACAGATTGTTTTTTTTTTAACGTTTTGAAACAGCTGGAACTATACTTGGCAGACTCATCAATTTTGACTCGTAATTTTACATAGTTTTCAGTAAAATAATAAAAAATTTGGATTTTTTCCCCTCCTTTTGGGCTTTTGTACTATTATGGTGTAAACTATTTATTAATAATGAAATTAAGTTGATCAACTAAACCTAATTTGATTGTGTGGATTAGTACATAAACGGTTCCAAATCAATTTCATTAAATTTCTTTATCTCCTCTCGCTCGCGATAAATTATTTTCCTTGGTAAATCTTTATACGAGTTTCGTTCCAAGTCAGAAAACAGTTAGAGTAAAATGATTCTAATTTGTTAAATTCCATTCACTACTTTCATTTATCAATGCAAAATAGGAATTTCTTGTTCGCGGTTATATTCACGTAGATGTAATTCTAAAATTCCATTAACCTTGATATATAGGAAATTATTTACTCAGAAGAAATCCGCTGAAAAGTGATAATTTCCAGACAACAAAATAAGAATATATAAAAAAAACAAGAAGCATATTTTGTTAAATACGTTTTCGATATACATTATTGCATTAATAATGTGCAGTGTTTAAAGTTAATACGGACAATTTAAAGATATTATTAAGGTGTTTGAGTCTAACCTTACCACATATTAACTTATTAGTGCAATTTATAATTTTCTTATAATTATGTTATATTTCATTACAATGAAAGGTTTCGATTTTAAAAGGATGCCAATCTGAAATTAATTTAAGGTGAATGTAAATTTGTTAAAATTCAAAGGCAAAATTATTTCATAAATTTTAATTTATAAACTAAATATCATAAGTTTCGGTTAATATGTCAGCCTCAGTAAAAAAAAATGTCAGTTATGTTAAAAAATATTTAACTGGGTACTTTCTTATTTCTTTGATTTCCAATAATTGATCTTGATTCACCAAATGACAATATCCGCATGTATTTTTTCTTAACTTCACATAATTTATTTATTATATTACAATTTAGCAATGTTTGTGTGTGCTTAGTAATAGATACTATTGGATCCTTATTTTTATCACATTCTGTATCATCTAGTTTTATTCTCATTAATTTATTATTTCACTAATTGTAAATTTACAGCTTTATTATTCACTTCGTAATCCTTTCAGTTATTTTTATTATTATAATTTTTTTTTTTTAATAATTATTATTTTATTTTTATTTTTTACTATATTTTTATTTTAGTAGTTGTTAATTAAATTAATTATTGTATCACTTGAGATCAATTCATATTGTACTTATCTAGATTAAAAATTGTATAGCCTTCACAACACCCTAATAGTCTAAACTGTAATATTTGCATTTCATTTGTCTAACATTTTTATGTGTTATATTGGCACCGATCGACACAACACAGAATGTTGTCATCTGGGGCCTGTTTCATAATAAAACCTAATAGTATTAGTTCATAGTACAAGTGTAGAAATTAGTGTGGTAATAATACTAATACTTATTTTTTTTCATGATAGGAATGACTATTAGTGATATTACAGGAATTAAAAAATACTAAAGTACAAGTTACTATTGTACAAGTCTGTGTAATTGAATTAAGATAAATCTACAAGACTAATAGTATTAGTTTGTACTTTATTATGAAACAGGGCCCTGGTCGGACCATATTGGATTTATTTTTTTAAATGAATAAAATAAATAAATTAAAAAAAAAAAATCCTTTACCTTAGTAGTTTGTGTCTTTGAGTATGCGCAACTGAAATTGTTGTTTCTGAGGATGACATATTAGGGACTATTAATATCCTCACAATAGTTTTGAAGCCTTCATTTCCTTAGCCAGGCATGGTGTACCTGGCGTTGTCAATTATGACTTGTGTTTTGCCGATGGTGTTATTGAAGCCGGTACCGCTCCTCCGACCCGAGGATCCGTTGCCGTTGATAAGAAGACATTAATCGAGGCCGCAGCTCGCTAATAGATAATTAAGAGAGGAACAATGGCGACCTCCTAGCGGCTCTTTGTGCTAACTCGATTAAGCCGTCGCTCCGGGAGGTCGTAAGCGCCGAATTAGCCGCAGCCTATAAATCGCCATTCTCTTATTAATAACGACCCTTGACGTCTCATAAATTATTAATAATAAATCACCCTATAGAGGCTAATTTAGATATCGCTCCGTTGTCCGTCTGTTCCGGCAGATAGCAGATGTATCATCATCATCCTCGATATCGATATTAGGGACCGAAGGAATTTATTGTCAATTTTGACCTGATTATTTTCTGTCATTGAGTTAAAACTCATCTAAACGCGCTGTGATTCCGCCTGCTCCGATAGCAATATCTTTACTTGAAAATAGTTATGTCGATATTGCCCTTTGAGAATCACATACCTAAAACCACATACTCCGCAACTGACGGATATATGTCGATTTTATCCAAAATTAAAATGATCTGTTTTGTATACACCTATTATACATTTTAAAATTATTTGTTATATGTAAACTTGGTACACACTTGAAAAGTAAATAGTAATGAATTGCAAATGGCTCATTAATTTTATTAACAGGAGTAATAAATATCTTTATATTCAATTTAGTCTGTTCTGTAACCATCATCTAAATCTGATGCGGTGTGCTTGTCACAAAACCTTTGAGTTGAAATGAATCCTAGCTTGTTTCAAAACTCAAACTTTTTCAATAGTTACGATCTCAATAGTTCTCTTTATAATTATTTTTATTACTTAGGGAAAAAAATACAATTACTTTGTTTTCTTTTTCCCATGGTTGTTGTTATAATAGCCAAAACTGACTCAATAAATTGATATTTTTATTAGTCTATTTTTGTAATGAGAGGTGAATTATTATTAAGTATGAATGTTTAAAAAAAAAAAAAAAAAAAAAAAAGCATGTTTGGACTGTCTAACTAATGATTTGATAGCTGATATTAAAAAACACTTGATTGTACAGTGTTTAACAGGTTTAATCAAAATTGTTGTAAATGGAGAATGTTAAAAAAGTTTTTTGTTTTTTTTTATAATATGTTATGAATTATAATATAATCATAATAAATAACTTTATATTACCATTGATTTTGAAGTGGAACATCCAGTTAGTCAATTTTACTGCAAAAGTTGCTGTCTAATCTCAATCACTTATCTAATACAAAAAAATATGTAATTTTAGTTTCGTATAAATATCTCGAAATGAACACCATTTATAATTTGATTAAAAAATTCTTGAAACCTGAAAGCTGTTATTAAAAGTTACTTTCTATTAGAAAACATTGAGGAAATTTAAGATACAACTGTTTTTAGAATACTTAGTTATTTGTATCGTGTGATTGATTTCTCTTTAATTTGTATTATTCAGTTTGTATGTCAGTATAATTGATAACGCCATGTTTATTTACTAAAACAAATTATTGACTAAAATGGCAATAAAGCCCTAATTATTGAATATATTGTTTATCAAACTAACGCAGCTGTACACCGATGTAATCAGGCATTAATGGTGGACGGAAATTGCTAGGGGTTGGTGGTGCTCCGGAAATGGAACTGTTATTGTTTGAGCCTCTCACGGTACTGGTTCCTCAATTACCGTAACCGCTCCCGTCGCTGTTAAACTGCTCTGTGCACACCTTTCTTGGACTAGAGATGCAATGGTGTGTTAAAAGATCGCACATTGAACTACTGTACTATATCCTGCCCACAACGGACCCCTTACCTACGGCTAAACCTTACCTACCGCACCTGAACGGCGGGATTATGACCATATAATCAATATGGCGATGTTTCGTCCACCTTCTGTGGCAATTTTCACGGTAAAATCAGTTTAACGGAGGGAGATTCTATTGGCTCTCAGGGCGCTGAGTTTTAGTCGCTTACGCAACCGAGGTGAAGAAACCGCCCAACGCGGTAGAGTCAGGCACACAGTTTGCTCCAAAACCAAACACAAAAGCTTTCATCCAAAGGGGAATTACTTTATTTTATAGAATGAGGTTCAAATTTTTTAAATGTATATAGAATTAGAAGACCGTACGTTTAATTTACTCAAAACATAATTTCAATAGAAATTTCAAGGTGCCTCTCATTCAGTTGAATTTAATTATTACCAGCACACGGTTCCATTTATGACATTCTAATATTTTTTTGCCTTGAGGATCAGTCAATAAAACAACTCTATTGTGGCGACTAACTTTATTATTTGCGTAGTCTTGCTCAACAATGGAAAAATTGCTTTTTACAAAAATAAATTTCTGTAACTAATTATTACAAAACTAAAAGGTACTGAGTTCAATTTAAGATTAGTAACTATAAATATTACTTACAATTGTTTATTTCAGTATAAAGTGAGTAATCTTATAAACACATTAGAAATAATTAAAAACACTAAATATTAATAGAAAATAGGAATAACGGAGAGAGTTAGTTTGTAAGAGTTATAAGAGTTAGTTATTTTTATTGAGTTAGTTAAAAGTTATTGAGAGTTAGTTTGTATCAAAGCAACGTAGAACACACTGTGATAGACAATTTTAAGTAATGTTTATAGTTATTAATCTTAAATTATACTCTGTACGTTTTAGTTTTGTAATAATTAGTTAAAGAAATTCCTTGGTTTTAAAAAACTGTTTTCATTATAGGGTATTCTATGCAAACAATAAAGTTGCGAAACTTAGCCACAATTGAGTTGGTTTATTGATTGTTGTCAAAGATAAAAAAAAAATTCTAAAAATAGTATCTCAAAAGTCTAGAAATATTTAAAAACTCAGACTATAAAAACTGTTATTCGAACTACTTTTGACCTGAGCGATGCATAACTCGAATAATTTGTTATTTATAATTTATATTTGTGATTAAAATAAATGTGTTCATTGGGCTTATACTATTTAGAGCGAAAACAGTAAAAAGAATGTTGTGACTTGGAGCAACAGCAACCGGTGTCTAAATTCCAGGTCCACTGGAAAATATAAAAACAACTGAAGTTTTCCAAAAAAGAGGATGGCCATATCCGCGAAATAACGGTAAAAGTAATCAATTCACGTTTAAGAAAGTTGTACTTAATCACTTTAACAACTAACCCGTCAATATTTATTGAAGTATTACAAATAGTAACAAGCTTCTGAGAATTAGTTTTTGGATGTAAAAGTTAAATTTTTTTCAGGTAATGGTACACCAAGATAAACTATTATTTTACTCTTTTATGTTTATATCGGATTAGTAATGAATTTTAGAAAGTTGAGCAAGTTTCTCTGCGTACTCACAAAGTTTAATCCACGTTTTTGGTATCAAATATTAACTACATAGATATCAAAACAGGGAAAGCTAGTGTTTAATTATTTTTCCCCATTAATTTATACTCGAAGGAAGCGGAGGTATAAAATTTCTGACTAATGTGAGTCCTAGTGCTATATCTGGACAAACGACTGACATGGAATCCTCATACAAGACTAAAAAGACAAGAAACTGCTCGTCGATTCCGAATATTACAACATTTACTAGACAAACGGTCTAAATTGCCAATCCATTACAAAAGACTGGTCTACATGACTATTACAAGGCCTATCTGGACATAGGGAGTTGAGCTTTGGGGTTCCACTAAACCATCAAATTCCTCCCGAATCCAATTCTTACAGTCCAAAATCCTTAATGCTCTTTACTTTGTCACAAATCAAGTCATCCATCAGGACCTCAATGTTCCATATGTTGCCGATTTGGCCAGAACCAGATACCATTCCTTCCATGATAAACTTCTCTACCACCCAAATCCGCTTGTTTCTAACCTGGCTTCTCCTTCATTACCTAATAATCCTCCTAGGTGTCTGAAAAGAAGATGGCCTCGATATCTTCTCCTCTGTTATTGGATTTCTTTACTATGTTATTGGAGTTCTATCAGTGTGTAGTTTCTCCACATGTTTGTTTCATTTCACTATGTCACCTACAGCAAATTTACTTGTTGTATATATTTGTATACAGTTGTAAATAATAAATAAATTATTAAAAAAATGTGAGTCCAAAACAACTTAAATCAGGTGTTAAGTAACCCTCCTTGACGATACCTCTAGGGATAGACATTGGCTACAAGTTACTGATATACTTCTATCATTAGATTTTACCTAAATCATAAAAAATAATAACCAGTTTTTTCTTATATTACTCCATAATAATTCAACGTTGCTAATGAGAATATGTCTTGTCTCGGTTAGTATTTTTTATAGACCGTTAATGTGTGATATACTATTTCTGCTATTAAAGAAGCTGAAGACATTAATATGTAATATTCAATAATTTCCTATTTGTGAACGCCGATAGAGACCAAATATATTAACAAAAAAAGTTTGAAGTGTTTATAGAGAAAACTATATAAGGACAGAAAACCGATCGATCTACTGGTCACATGATTTCTTTATATATATTTCTCCCCCAAAATTCTCTTCCAAACGTGTATTGGAATATTTCATAGTGAATGGGGTCATTAGGTCAAACTTCTGCGTTAAATCTCTCGATTTGATACCAGACGAAGTAATAACAAACCCCATTTGTTAACAATCAAATTTACCGATTTGATTCAGGCGTTGCAACACAATTTTAAATTAATGTACAGCCTCGTATTACCTTAGGGTTAATACCCAGGCACTCCCCTATAAACTGTCCATAACGGACCCCGTATAAATACATGAAGGCCACACACAGACCATAAGCTATAAATCTAACCATTTGCCCCGGTCGAGCCATACTTCTTCACAATATATATACATATATCTTCATTGCATTACCTCTCCATCCTTTGTGTATCTTCTTATTTTTATTATCCTTTTATTGTTTTGTTTTTTTACTTATTCTAGTAAGCCCATCTGGAGGAATATATTATAGTTTTATCTTAAAAAGAACTAATTCTTTTAGTTAGTCCTTCGAATGTATACTAATATTATTTTTTAATAACTCATAAGAAAGAGAAATGCTTTATTCGTTTATGCTGCCCAAATACATCGAGTTGCTAATTACACAGCATACTAATCAATCCGTGATCGGACATACATAAATTACATATTTTTACATGATATAATAAAATAGAAAGAAAACATTTTTTTTTTTCCCCACTGTTTTCTTTTACAATCAATTTCAGTCTACACAATAAATACAAATATTTCAATTTATTCTTTTTTTCTTTCCCTTTCTTGTTCATTCCATTTCACAATTTTTATTTCATTTGATCGACAAATTCCTCCTCTCAGATCCTACCCAGTGACTCGCTAAACAAATTCACTATTAGACAGCGATGTGAGATCAAACCAGAGAAATACTAGTCACAGCAGTAGACCAGTTTACAGTAAAACAAACAAATAAATACATTTTACCAAAACAAAACTAATACATAGATTATATATATAATACAAAGTTGGTTAAAATTAATACTTGATTGGATACATAAGTCAAAATAAATAAAAATAATAATAATAATAATAAAAATAAAATAATTTAATGAATAAATAAGTTAAAATAGACAAATTGACAGGACCCCTACTAAAATAAATAAATAAATAAAACAATGAATAATCTAGATCTAATTCGTTTGCAGGTGATGATGTATGATTCCTAAGGAAGTCAAAAATAATATTTCCTGCCAAGATCGCAAAATCCCCAATGCTAACACCTAGTCTACGATAAGCTCCTTGTTCTATCGGGTATTGTTCCGCGAGATCCAAACCAGAAGCCTCTCACGGTGAACTCACTCTCTCCGAAGGTCTCGCGGAATTTTTCCTTAAGGAAAGGAATGCATTTTTCATAAGTTACAAATCCGTTTTAGAGCTTATTTATATTAATATTAACAATTTAAAAATTGAACACTGTTGACAAAAAAAAAGATTTAATGCAGTGAAGCTATTAATTATATATTTACATTTTTGATAACACCAACGAGCTATTGTTTAATCTATTATCTTGTGAGAAATCCGCTACTTTTTCCTAGAAGTCCATCTATTGTTTTTTTCCTTTCCTTTGTCTTCATGCCATTCATTGGGTCAAGCGTCCACTTCTTGCAGTATTTCTTTCATCCACCATTGGAAAAACGTAAGTAAAACACTTTAGTTGTTTTTCAACCAAAAGCTCCTCTCATATCCTTTCAATCCTGAGACGGTCCTTCCCAGTCCTTGCAACGGCTCTTCGTAGCTTATATTGATTTAGTTTTTTGGGCGTATTACCTTGAAGAGAGGTTCTCTAAGCTCTCTTATTCAATGGGGCAACATGGAGTACTTGTTCGTTCAACGCAACTTAAAGTAGTCTATGTGTTCAGGTTTAATCTGCTTTACTCCTATTCTGCATTTTTGTATGTATTGTAGTTGGGCGTGTAAATATGAAGTAGCTTCGGCCTAATTAAGCTTCAAAGCTTAAAATCTTTTTGATTGCAGTACTCCTCCTGAGCTCTTGGCCATGTACGGAAAATTAGTTATATATTGATTTTATTAAAAAATATTACTCCATAAGTATATTACAATTTCACTCTTGAGTATGGAACTCGGATTTTTAAGAAAATATCTAATTGATTCTAATAGATCAGGTTACTGTACATTTTATTTCCTCGAGTCAAATAGTGCTCTAGCCATTAATCATAAATGTTCACTAACTATAGTTTAGGTTTTTAAGTTTACGCTGAGAAGATGGGTGGTAATTTTTACCCCGCTACTGATGCGGATGTAAAGTCATTGCATATTACTCGATGAGCTATTCAATAATTATCAGAATGCATTTTTATAAAGATTTTTACTAATCCAGGAGGGAAAAAAAGAAGTTATTTCACCACAATTTTTGATTACTTTAATGAAAACTTTAAGTTAAGAGTCGAAATGTATGGCTTTGCCAAATACGGAATAAAAAAATTGATGTAGAAATTACAAAAAAAAAAATCATTTTTGAATACTTTCAAGTAAAGAAAAAAATTGCATGTTTCTGTTAGAAAAAGGTTCAATTTTTATCTATACTATACCAGAGATACAGTAAATGACATTAAGTAATAACTAATGAAGTATTTAAAGTACAAGTCCTCTTAATTAAAGTTGATTTAAGAAAAACCTAAAAAATTTTATTTCCATATCAATACAACACTCACACATACAAAAAAAAATTCTTAGGACATTATTTGAAGTAGAGTAAATTTTCTAAAGTTCTAAGATCTGATAGAGTTGTTTACGTTCAATAGTTCTCAATATACAGTTTTTCAAAAAGCAAATTTTTTTCCAATTGAACAAGCTTTATTTTGAGTGCTAATAGACATCTGTACGTCCAATGATTCCTGAGTTTTTCCGAATAACGAGAAATCAACATTTTGCGGATTCATTTTGACGAATATCATGGAAACTTCTAATTCAGGTTAATTGAGAGCTAAAATACATCTCTACGTCCTTCTTAGAACATAGTGGTTTCTATGATATATACCAAAATAAATTCACTAAATATTGATTTTTCATTATTTAGTAAAAAAAATGTTACTCTTAGAAAAACTGTATCTCGGGAACTACTCTATTAGAGCTCGTATTTTACCTAATTTACTCCATTTTACAAGTTATTCTATTAATTTGTTTTGTGTGTTGTAGACAGTTTTTCATGATATAGTGCCCTGAACGAAAAATTATTTTTATGTAAGTTTATAAGCCGCCTTATTATATTAGCCCCAAATATGGAGTGCAGATTTATCAATTTTATGCTATTATATATTTTACCTAAACCAGGTATTATTTATTCGCCTTACCACCCCTAACCAAGCACAACATCAGTTGTTATATAGGACTGATGTTATTTATGTACTTTCCAAAAGACTTTATTGTCATTAAATGAAAGAAGAGAAGACACATTAATGGACTGACATGTTCTATCAGAGGATCATTACCGGTTCTCGAAAGCAGCCTAAAAAGAAAACGCATTAGCTTTCCACGTTAACGAAGTGACGCGAGGAAACCCTAATCGATGACTGATTAAGAATTATCCTTGGAGAAGGTCGGATATCAAATCTTCATCAGCAGACCCATATCTGCTTTGTCCTAATGTACCTCTGAAGGTGCCTAGCTCCTACGTAATACCCGGTTCCATTATTTAAAGAAGATACCACGAGTAAATTGTTTTTGCTGAATATCTTATTTTATCTGGAAAATTTGTTACAAAGAATTTTTGGACCACTCTGTTTTTATTTGATTTTTTCGAACAACAAGGTCACATCACTATCAAAGTTGTCCATATTTAAATTAAGGAGGTTTATTTACGGATTATCTCTATCTCAATCATTGATCATCATTAGCCAAGTGGGTTTTGACGGTTGACATATATAACTAAGTTAAGTAACGTCGAGCGTGTTCAGTACTTGGATGGATGAACGCCCGAATGGATGGCCCACTCTCGCTGGGATTTGTGGGACACGTCAGAAATAAGAGGCTACTAAGAGACAGTGAAAAAAACTTTACTTTTCGCATGTGGATATATTAACTTTTGATATAAAATTCCTCAATTTGACTTATGCTTTTTAATTTAATTAATCTATAACGCAGCGGAAAAAATGTTAGTTTAATTTTTTTTTTCATTGGCGTGACAGACCGTGGAGATCCAAAGCCTCGCACGATGTACTTAAGTAATACATCGCGCGTTTCCTGACGTGATTTTCATAGGGTGGGTTCTTCACTACCACGCCTATTTTTGTGAGTGCCACCCATTGGCTAATGGGCATCACAAATACCCGGGGGGAGATTGTGAGTGAGTTACATTACATTATTATTAATCTTAGGAAATGATGGATAAATGTTTTTTGGGAGAATCTTGACGTCCAGTCAATAATGAACAACTATATTTCTACAAAATTTCGAGATTTTATTTTCCTTATATCCATGACACAATTAAATTAATTAAATGTCGTTCTTTAATAATTATTAAATACCAAAATTATTATTATATATAATACCACTTGATATTTATCAAATATTGTAACAAATTAAATTTAAAATAGACAGTAATTTGGTTTTTCTGAGACCTTAAACTGTATCATTCAGCAGGCAGTCTATTTGTTTCGGCGTTACATTCAACATAGTTATTATTATCAGTAATGTATGTTGTTGATAGTATTTGATATATTTATGAGATTTAATTTTGGGTATAATTTTTTCGTTACTTTTGATTTTTTTACACTTTGGTTGTTTAATTCAGGTATTCCCCGGAGTAAAAATTGGGGGATATTACCCAAATTAATTATTATACTGGTAAGCTGGTTCAAATTAAGGTATTACTGATAGTTTGCTGGTAATGAGTGGACTGTATTTAAATAACATGATATAATGTGGTTTTAAAATGAAATAACCTCTATTCTCATTAAAGTTTTCTGACACAATTTGTTGTAAGGTTTGAGCAAAATAGTTACAATATATGTTAGTTGGTTAGTTGTAAATCTGGTTTTATAACATTAATTGAAGAAGGTTACAGTTTACTTGGTTGATTATATGGAGCTTGATGGTTGGTAGTGATGTGAATGTGATTATGGAAGTGGGGGGTTCTCTCTTCTCATCCTCCTGCCGCCGCCGCCTCCTTCGCCTGAGTCGAAGGATTTACTCTCTCATTGTTATGAGAAGGGACCTTATTGAAGAGTTCTGTCCTCTTCTTCTCCGGTACAGGTCACGATGGCTTCTTTTCTAGTACTCACTCCTTTGTTTGGGGACCAAGATGGCTTGAGCCTGGGCTTGTTACTGCATATCTTTGCCACTAGATGGCATCATGAATTTCCTTTCAGAAGTGAGGGGGCACCTTACTTAAACATTGGTTATTTTTAATATGTAGGAAAAGAAGCCAAAAAAAAAAAAAGAAAAGAAGAAAAATGCTAGAATTTTGTTTATTTTTTTGAGGAAGTGGCATTCACTTGAGGTTTACTACCGCACCCTGTTTGGGAACCAATGCTTCAAGGTTTGAATATTACTGACTGGACCCCGAAAAAAACATATACAGAACTGATATTGCCTTTCTAATAGACTTTGGACGACTTAGAGATTACACTTAACTTTATACTTCCAGAACAAAAGCCATCTAGCTATAAATTTTGAAACTTGCCGTTTAACGGATAATGACAGGATGAGAAAGAAAATTAAATTTAACCTATGATTATTTTTCCACTGAACTTATCACCTACTAATTGTATGGTATACTCTGTATCACACCCAGCTCTTTCACACCATTTACTACCACTAGTGTGCCACATTCAGCACCTCTACACTTTTGACGTCAATGGCGAATTTTTATTTCTTAAGGAGAAAAGCAACCCTATTAGTTGTTACTAGTTTTAGCTTATTCATGGTTTTAGATATTTCTTGAATTCAGGATTAAAACATCAAAATAATTCATTTATTTTTACATTATTAATGTGAAAATATAATAATACAATTAAACTAGTAAAGTATTTTTGTCCAAGGAGCGGTGTTCGAATCATTCTGTGGCAGATAATTATTTTCTGTTTCACTGTAGTGGTGATAAAAATCTGGCCGTTCAGCGTGATTCTGACCAAATCACCTCCTTGCACAACTGTTGGTCTAGTAACAGTACAATGTGCTGCAATCCTACAGGTTGTAGCGGTACAGATTAAATTTAATTTTAATTTTTGAAGTATTTTTGTGTGTGTTAATATGAGACATATTGTCATGTTTTGCTTCTCGGTTCTGGGGATGATAATACGCGTCTATATACGAGGGCTGTCTCGAAAGTAACAGACGTTTTGGCCCATCGTGGCGATGGGTGGAGGTAGAGTCGCCATCTTGCTGACATATGATAAATGTCTCAAATTGAATCATAATTATGTAAAAAAATAGCTCAAGATGTACCTTTCAAATGTATATAATAAATGAGTTTTTTCATTTTTGAATTTTTTATTTCAAAACGTCTGTTACTTTCTGAACAGCTTTCGGAGTTATTAACTTTAATTTGGAAGTCTTTAGGTTGGATTTTTGATCAAAAAAGATTATTTCTTATTTCATTAATTTGCTCATCGAGTTCTTTTGTTTGCTCCTTCTTGATTAATGATTTTTTTCTTAATGCTAATATACTTTTATTTTCACCATTATTTATTATAATAAGAGATTTATTTGATCCAATATTTATACAGATTACAGTGGTTTATCGTCAATCATATATCCCTAGGCTCGAAGTTTCTAAAAGAAATTGGCAACACTGTTTGTAATTGGTAACATGTACATGTTAAAAAAAAATTAATGTCAAAAATATTAAATAATAAAGAGGATTATGGAACCACCAATTTTAATTCAACTAGCCAGATTAAACTAGTTAACGAGCATTGAAGATGTATTTGCATGGTATGATATTTTATATGGTAATTCCTTTAACTTGTAACCATGAATTTTCTGGAATGTATCTCGAATAATTTCTTTAAATATAAATACCTTCTATTTACGTACGTTAATTAAACTTTTAAAGTTGGTGGAATAATCGGTTTTGATTTTGATGCCTTAAATGGACAGGCAAAGTGGGTAATGGGGATTTAGCAGTACCCAATAGTACATCTTGTTACAGCTAAATATCGCCATCCGTTGTAATTGTTCGATAGTGCATCCGTGCCATTTGTGGAGAAAGCGTACTTAATTCATGCGTACTTGAGTAATAGCAGCCAGAATGCATGTACAACCCATTATAAATTGTTGAGTACGTTTTGCGAGGAGTTTTAGACGTCAAGAATGTTGGAAATAATTCTTCTTATCCTTAATGATATGGTTTGTACGTTGACTTTAGATTCGGAATTAAATAGTTAAAATTCACACAAAACAAAACAGAAACAATCAGATATTGCAATTGATATGTATGAGAGGTACCAGCTGGAGTTTTTTAACTTAAAATAATTTCTTTTGTCGGCATGCCAAAGGTACCGCCGGACCTAGGCAAGTAATGTACAAAGACATATAGATAACAGAGGGTAGGTACCCTCTGGGAACCATTAACCGTCTAGGCAGAGCCCTTATCGTGCGCCAATTTAGACATTAGAAAGTACAAAGAAATAGCCGCCGTAATGGATAACAAATAAGCACCCCTTATCTCACACGGGCCTCTCTAAAAACCTCGGGGAACCATTAACCGTCTAGGCAGAGCCCTTATCGTGCGCCAGTTTAGACATTAGAAAGTACAAAGAAATAGCCGCCGTAATGGATAACAAATAAACACCCCTTATCTCACACGGGCCTCTCTAAAAACCTCGGGAAACATAAAGTAAGAAGCGGGTTTTCTTCAAAGAAGAAACTTTTAAAGATGAAAGGTAGGACTTTCGTCGAAGATCATTGGACCTTCTCACCCCCTCTTAAAATAGAGGACCCAATCAGAGGACAGAAATCAAAAGAAGGAGGAGTCAGAAGGAGAGGGGAGAAAAGTAACAAAAGGGCAGGAAAAAGAGTTTTTGAGGACAGTCAAGGAGAAAGAGTCAAGGGGAGACAGGAGAGTGGAACAGTCAAGACCTGAAGAGAGTCGAGGTGGACAGAGTCTGGTAGGAAGGCTGACGGAAGGACAGAGTCTGGTAGGAAGGCTGACGGAAGGACAGACTGGGAGAGTTTGAGGGAAGCTGGGAGAGATGAACACCTGAAGTTAGGACGGAGGAAGAGAGAGCGGCAGCCAAGAGGCGAAGATGTGCCGAAACAAGTAAGACCTTTTCTGTTGTTATTTGAATAGAGTCAATATAAATATCAAATATCCCAACTGGTACTTCTCAATTCATTATCTTATAATTAAAGTATAAGGATATAAGTTTACCATGCTCACTCATAATAGTATTTTAATAATGTATATATATATATAATTGTAAATATAAAAGATGTAACAAAGAATTTACTTTATAATTAATAATCCCTGCATGCCACCTCATATATAATAGCATAGTAAATTGGTGAACACGATACCGTTGAAAAGGAACTCCAATGATTAATTATGATATTCATATCTAGCATACCACGGCGGGGGTTTTCAGATGGTATCTAGGGGTTGAATTAAATATAGCGCATCCCTTTTCAGTCAGTTCCCATCAGGAACTAATAGAGATACATAATACAAATAAATAGAAATACATAATATAAATATATAAATACAGATACATATATTACATTAATATATGAATAAATTTCAATATAACAACGTGTACGGGGAACCCCTAATCGGGCTTAGAAACCCCGAGCCCGTACACGGCACAATATTACAACATACTTATATCCATAAAACAAAGAATAAAACAAAATATGTTTTATTTTTATTTTACTCTAAGGAATTTTAGCCCATTTTCAATGACTTGCTGCTGCTCCTGCTGAGATGGGGATGAGGGCCAGACCTTCCTGCAAAGTCTGCAGGCTCCAACAGTAAAGGATTATCCCGATGAGGTGTGGTTGCCCCTGTTCTTCATAGGTGGTGCCAATACTAGTAGTTTCTTGTGTCACTAGATGGGGTCTTCCTTGTTCTGGGTCTTTCGCCTAATTAAAATGTCCCCCCATTTTATGGCCCCACGCCTGAACAACGGTAAATATCAGAGACGTGGTCTTTCTAGGAGAGAGTTTGGTCTATGACGATCAACTCAATACAAACATTGTCTAAAACAATCAACTTGGCTGGACGTTTACATGCTTTTCTCCATTGTAAAACATAAAACTGCTTTCCATTCGTGAGCTAATGGAAACTTTTTTTTACAAGTCAAGTTAGATTACTTTAAGGCGCGCAATATATCCCAATATTGTCCTAAATAGCAGTGGTCAGACCCAATGGCTGTCTCAGTTCATCAACTTTCAAACTCTTTCATTATTAAATGATTGAAAATAACTTTATCTTGTTCATTAACTCTAGGAAATAGAAATCATTTTTCAGATTTTGCAAGTTTTTTTTTATACAAAAAATATTGTATAAATTTTATTTTGCATGATTCAGATTGCTTCCCTGAACTTCCAGGTAAAATAATTTCGTCTTGTTATATTCAGTGTGTAACAATCTTTAAATCCAAATGAAATATGCTTTCATTTATATCTGATGTCTTTTCCGTTCGATGTTCACTATTCGGCTTGAATTCATTAGTACTTTAATGCTCCCTTTGCCATCTCAGAGTTCTTTCGTGAGCTCTGAAAAAAAGATGATACGGTAGGAACTCATAGCGGCACCGAAAACTTAATGAACCCCTCATCAATTTCTGCTCGCCTCGCATTGAACAAACACGGCTCTTCGTACAGCCCTCGCCGTTTCCTATAATAGGGGTAGTTTACCAGCCAAAATGGCGGACGCGATACGGCCATTTTGTCGTTTCCTCACGAAAAGCACCCCCCCGGTGGCCTCGCATTTGCATAATTACGACAAGAACTTCCTCTAATGCGGCCCCATTATGTTAATGGGCAGGCGGATAGCCGTTGACATGGATATGGTAATTCCCTTCTACGTTTGCTATCTCCCAATCGGTATAATATACCCACTTCTTGTCTATTAGCTTTGGTGTGGTCTCTGAGCTTTCGTACTTCCATGAGATCATTTCTAGTTGAATCCACTGCACCTGCTGATTTTAGTACATAATTTCTTAATTATACTCTTGTGTCTGATTTATTGGGGAAATTAGTTGCTCTAAGGGTGTGTTATGATATTATTATTAGGAGAAATCGATGTTATGAGCTGATATGGCTAAAATGATCAAGTAGTTCGATTATTTTGCACCATACATTGATAGTTGAAAATATATCATTACAGTACTTTTTTTTAATTTACTCTATATCCACACCTGCCACTCATATCGCAAAAATCTACGAATGCGTCTTGAGCATATTAAAACTGATTTTTGTTTCAAGGAGTAATTCATCCAATTTAAGAATATTTGATTGAAGAATTTTCTAAACAGTAAGCCCTTCTTACATGGGTCCTGTTTTGGGTCATTTGTTCTTCTCATTCTGAGAACTTTTGAAAATTTTGAGATTGGAGAAAAAAAATCGACGTTCTGGATTTCTTCAAACCTTAGATACTCCACTGAGTGATGATTGCGGTTGATATATGTATTACAACAACACGTCACTTCCAGCAGATGGGAACAGATAATCCATAAACAAGTATCGAAGAATGGAACCAACGTTGGTCAACAACCCAGAAAGGTGAGATGACCTTGCGAAAATACTTTCCTTCTCTCCAGTCCTGACTATTGACAAAATCTCAGAATACTGTAGCTTGAAGACCTCACAAGGCATGAAGGCATTCTAGTCAAATTGCATATCTTCGAAATGGATCGTCGCAAGATTTTCGTAAATGTCGAGTATGTCGTGTTTGGTACACACAAAGTTCTAACGACGTTCCGAAGGAAAACTGGTATGTGAGCATGTAAGGATCTCATGGATTTTGGCTTTCTCCTCCACATAAAACTAGAGAACTACGAGTACTTCGAAGCGTCTGTGTACGGCTAGAAGTTACAACTTGTTTCAGAGCTTTTCAATCTTCCTCCTAGAAGAAGACCTAAACTGGCTGAAAGTAAGTCCCTGACGGACGGAATTAAAGATGAAGACGATATTCCTGTCTTTTTCTGTTGCATACATGTTTATTGGCAGTGGTAGCGTAATAGATGGGTCTAACACCGTATCCATGGTTATCGAAAGGCAAGAAAGATTGTAAATAAATTAATATTCGAATATGTCTAATGGACTACTAGTTTTAAAACTAAATATAATAAAAATTTCATTATTCAATGATAGATTAAGTTCAACGAAAATTATAGTCTTTCTACAACCGATCGGATAAAGAGTTGTAAAATTCAGCAATCGATTTTTATCTTTAGCAAGTTGCCCGGCCAGAATTCATTTGATGCAGAATAGGCTGTTTATTCTAATAGTCTTGGAAGGGAATGGAATCAGGGAGGTAAATGGTAGAAAGGAAAAGAATAGAACAACAGTGGTTGGTATTACGGGGGTTCCATGCTTCGGGATCATAAGCCGCTGAGTAAACACCGCTCGCTGTTAAGGAGACTTAGCCGCACGAAGGTCTCCCTATAGCAATAGGTAATTCGGATTCAATTGTTATCATGATCCAGGTCGGTATCGCTACCAAACAGCTGCTCTTTACTGCTGTTAGGCCACGCTCAGATATATTTTATTGTTACATTATAATTACATTTGTAAGGATATTAAAAATTATTTAACATCCTTCTTGACTAGGATAGCAGGATCGGATCCATATGATGGCTAAACACATAAAACATAAGTGATCATTATTTAGAAGGAAAAGATAGATTGTAGCCTTCGTCTGTGTTACCTAAACCTCTCCTCAATTATTCCATTCAATATTTTATCCGATGTTAAAGGAAGTGTACAAGTTATGGCAATAATGAACATATCCGACAACACCGAATACCAAAAAGGAGCTCGATGAGGAATTTACTTAGTTAAGTAGTGAAATGAATAAGTCAGGAGGAGGTACCAACGGGTCAACATGCCACTCATGTTATTGTTATAATTATGTAATATTTCATTCGCTGGTTTCCTTCAATTTGTCGTAAGTAAATGTTTTAAAACAGCCATGTTTGAAATCCTCTAACAATTGAATAAAATAATAAGACTAAAAGAGAAAACATCTTCGAATTTGTATTAAACATAATAAAGATAACAACAAAATATACTATCAGACAAAGCAGTAAGCTATGCAATATATTTGAGGTAATTTAAGGTGATGAATTTAAAGGTACAGAACTTCATTCATCGGGCATCAGTAACGTTTCCAGACTCGCTTGAAGCATGGCACGCCTAGACGTGTAATCCTACATGTACACTGCAAACCCTAAATGTACACTGGTGCGGTGTGTGCATAACACAATTTTCACTTACTACCCTACTTAAATCCCCAAGTTTTGAATAGGTTGGTCGATTCATGTTCGAGTTACTCGTAAAAAAAATAACTATTTTTTGTGTCCGAAAAAAAAATATAAGACCAGAAAGAATGAAAATTTTGAAAAAAAAAAAATTGTATTTCTGTTTCTATAAAAATACATTTTTAGGATATTTGAGGTGGAAATTACGAATATTAATGTTTTTTTCCGACTCGAATACATATAAGATAACAAATTCCTAAACATATACTTGCAACCGAGTGGTCACGGTTTTTTTTCCTTATTAATCCTTTATTTATTTATCAATTTTTTTAATATTGTGTATTTATTCATTATTTAGTACTGCAAACGAAGAGAACTAGTTATTTTTGTTTTCAAATAAACAAACTTAAAGATTCCATATAGGGAATTATTTAAGCCCTGTCAGTCTATTCCAATGAGGATAAAATCTATCTGACATTAAAAACAATTTAATTCTAACATTGATATGACGAGTCAATTTTTGGATTTGGGAACATTAAAACATGTATTTCTGTCGTAAACTCGAATTCGAAATTTTTCGCGATCGCAAAACGTTTCCTTACAATATGTTCCATATATAGGTTAGTGAATGTAAAATCTAAAAGTTTTAGGAGACTGTAATTAGGTATAGTGCAACCAAGATGAGTTTGCCAGTGAGTAAAGGGAGGGAGGCGCATTAGCAAACGTTCTCCCGTCACTCACCAGTAGGTCTGTTCAAACAACTACTTCTGACTGTGTTGCGCATGCTCCGTAAAGTTCTGGATATTCAGAAGTGGTCGTTGGAACAGACCTACTTGGTTAACTGGATTACCTTTCCTAATCTTTCCTCTCTTTAATCTACTTCTACAACTTTGCAAATAGAAATTCCTCGTATTTTTTTCTCAGTTTTCTCAAAACTATTTTTCATTAATATCGCCAGATTATAAGTTTGCCATGTCAAGTAAACTGGGTAGAGGGAAAACTATCCACTACCAAACCAAAAACGTAATTATGGACGTATTTAAGTTCATGAAAACAGTGCCTGAGGATGGTCCAATCCATATTTCCTCTGTTATAAAAATCCATAAATTACTGCATTTATCATAAGTTAATTTCATTCTATGACCAAGTATACTGCATTCTAAAACATTAAACTTAGGAAAATTGTTGCACTAACTATTTCACAACAAATTTAAACTTAAAAAGAGGTGGTTATTTTCTGAACACAATGGTTATGAAATTTTAAAAATGAATTTTTGGATGATATTGCGTTCTTAAACAATATGTCGGAACAGAGCAGAATATATTTGTCTACAAAGTAAAACAAGAATCAATAAGAAACAGTCCCAGTCAAAGATAAAGGATAACCTAAAGAAACTAGTAACCTCCTGTATTTTTAACATAGGGGACCAAGAATAGGAGAATAAATGTGTTGCAGCTGGACTATAATTAAAGTGGATATGGGATACTATAGCAATTTTATCATATAAAACCGTAAGTATAAATTTATGTGTCATAAATTTTATACTTTTTTACCAATTCTCGAATATGGCTTTAATAATATTGATATTATTATAACATTATATATAATAACCTGTGATTTCAAAAAATTTTAAATGCTTTTTTATGTCCCATATGTTTTATCCTCATTAAGTTAATCAGATAGGGAATTTTCAAATTACTTTTCTGTATAGTAACTTTAATTTTTAATTTCTGAAATAATTAACTATATTTAACGGAAAATAGATACATAAGAAATATGAAATAATTTAATAGCTAACTGAAGAAGAAACGTTTTCTCTGGCTCAGAATAAATTTCCGGAAAAAAAGAGTAGTAAATAAAGATGTATAATTACTAATATAATATTGATTATAATTATTAACATACTGTTTTAAAACTAAAGGTTTATAAAAAATTTAAATACACGTATTTTATAGTATCAATACAATTTAAAATATCAGCAGAGTTATCTGTAAACGTTTTGGGATGCACGCACCGCACCCAGCGTGTACACGTACATTTAAATGTATACAAATAGATTTATTTTTGAAAGATGATAAACAAAAATTTTATGACCAACATCACTTTTCAAACCATTTCTGCTTTAAACCAGTTTAGTATAATTATGATTACATAAACCATTAGCTATAAATTCTGAAGAGGGTTCGTTATATGGCAATACAAAGCCCAGCTGAAGAGAAAACTCAAGTATGCAAAGCGTTAAATTAAGCCTCTTTGCCAAGAGCTGTTCTAAATTTTATAAGAAAACTTATTTACCATCAGCGACCACCCCGGCATTAATTTTCCAGAAATAATTTTCTTATCGCTTTCCCAACAAACTGACCCCTATCAAAAGAAGGCACCCTAATCGTCTTGATCTTTTTGTAATACGATAATATCCTGAAAATTACGGTTCATTGTGCTTTGAAATTGACTTGAATAGAAATTGTGAGGAAATTAGGAGAGGGATAGATTGGATATATTTCACGGATTTTTCTTTGATGAAATTGGAACAAACTTGGAAATAACAACTCAATAAGTGAGTTTAAAAGTGATATCTTATTTTTTAGTCGGTTTTAAAAACCGTTAATATTTTGTGTCAATAAGAAAAAGGAAATGCCAAATTTAACTTAATGTAATTTTTCTATTGATTATAGTACTCTTTCCAAATTAGTAATTAATAGTTATTATATTACATAAATCTACAATGTGCAAAAGTTTAGTTCTGATAGACAAAATTTATTTGAATTTGAATTATTGCATAAATATTCGTTTTCAAAGTAAAACTGTTTTGCGTCCTCATTATCGAAGATAGTAAAGCTTTATAAGAAGATTGTCAGACATTAAAGACAGAAACCATAAAAGAATTTTATGAATAAATTATAGAGACAATAATTACATCCGATTCGAATGAGTTTCTTGATCGCATACAAGCCTTCGTTATGAATTGTTAAACTGTTGTATTACTAAGTTGACATTTGTTATTCCCTTGTCGAGAAGACCTAAAATACAAAATTTTATAATAAAATACCTTTAATTACATCATTCATTGCTGGTACTAATAAACAATACATATAAAATATGAAAGAATGTGATAATTGCAATTTTTGTAATTCCATGGATGTTATATCAATAATCTGATTTTACTTTCTCTCATTCACATATGAAACAAATTTTCACACTGAATAACAAAAAAATATATGTTCAAAGATATACCAGACTCATATATTTAAAGGTGAATGATGTACACACCCCACCAGATTATAGAATTGGGCTGACGACAAACCCACAGAACATTTTTTGTTATTCGGTTTATTTGGATTTGGAGGGCTTTAATATATATTTTTGTTTAAAACTCGGAACAAATTTTTTATCATTAGAATATTTCCTCTTACTACACAGTTCATGTTTATGATAATAAAAGTAAAAATTGTAAAAAAAAAAAAGTGTAAAATCGATAGTGTTGAATGGCTCTTTAGGTTTATACGAAAAGGTTGATGTAACATCTTCCATTCACACAAGATTTTCCAGACACTAAGATTCACACAACTTTCATGTCGATGCTGTTTAAAAATTTAAACAATTAGGCACAAACTGTTTTCCAATACTTCGTCATTTGGACTCGGAGGACCTTAAACCTGTTGAAAACTGGTATTCAATTTTTTTACAATCGTATTCAAGTTAGGAGTACAGTTGACTGTTATTTCTCGTGTTATTTACTAGCAGTAATTGGCCCTTATTCAGCAGGAATTCCATAGAGTGCTGAACCGTAGCCATTGATTGACTAGAGCGCTGAGTGGATTTGCGGAGACAGAACAAAGGAGGTGGCGGAAGCCGCGGCCACACACACTCCAATCGAGACGGCACTGGCTTTATTACAGAGGCAGCTAACTACTTGACACGATACAGACATCAGAGGTGCCGCCTCTACCTGCCTTAATGTCACTCCGTCCTCTGAGCTCATTCATAAAACGTTATTTACACCTACAGTTCTAGTGTCTTAGCGCCCTCCGCCATTTTTATGTCATGAGTGCTGATTGCCTGAGGCGCTCTATGGGCTTTCGCTGCAGCTGTGAGATTCTGCACCTTAAGCATATGCTGTTATTTTTATATCATCCACTATATTCTTCTAAAGATATCTCGTGCCAGTAGATACAATGTTAATGAGAAATTTTAGTTTAAATCAATTGAAGACAACTGAGAAAAATGAGGTCACTTGATTTGTTTCAAAAATGAGTAACAACAATGGCTAATAGATTTTAGGACGATAAAGTCAAAACAGAACAAAAACAATCTTAATTTGAATTTTAAATTAGTTCTTGATGAATGCTTATAAACGGGAAAACGAGGTAACTTAAATTTCAATTTATTTTATTTATCATAACCATAAATTTTCGTTTTATTTCAACAATTAGTACATAGTAGGGGTATTCATGATGTGTTAAATATAAAATGTTTTACCCTGTTAAATATTATAAGCATAGGATTGTGAGCAGTCCTATTTAAAGTCACGTTAAATACATAAGAGCTCCTTGCGGCTTTTCTGAGCAACTTATTTTTTAATCTTTCCTTCCAAAACTTTATGTCATTGTTTACATCTAAGTTTCGATTAATGTTAATTTATTACATGCCTAAATTGAGTGAGAATTGGAAGTTATGTGAAAGTTTAGCCACTAAGTGCCTTGTTGATCTTCTGACTTTTGAGGAAGAGAATCATGATGAGCTAATTGACAACTGTCATTACATTATTATTATTATCATCCATTGCTTTATTAGGAATAAAAACATCCAAAACAATACTAACGCAAACTACGAGCTAGCAATCTAACACGACAACAAACAAAATGGTGACGAGCTCAGCTGATCTGCTGCATGACGTCATTCTCCATTTACCAGATCTAGTAACAGGCTCCCAACATTTTATATGTTATATCGTTTTAATATGGTAAAAGAAGGAAATATTTCTCCATTTAACATAAGTTTTTCTATTTAACACGCTTTAAGATGTTAAACTCAAGATCATGAATATCCCTACTATACCTTATTGCAGACCTGCAAAACACTAAGATGCCTGTTTCTCTTCTTAGCCTGGATTTTTGAAGCCTGACTCCATTTTATCGCACCTTATTTATTTGAAGACAGCCAAATTTAAAATTTCACAATGAATTTTTTGCCCTATTTTAATTTGAAAACTTGTCTATTGTAAAGAGTACTATAAACATTCCAAGGTAAACTTCCTCCTAGGCAGTTAAGAAAATGGAGAAATCGTGTTTTTCCCCTTAGTTTTCAATTATTATCCGAAATGAGAAATGTTATTTCTGATTTTGAATGGTATATAATAGTTTTCATTAACTATCATCATTAATTGCCATTAAGAGCGTGAAGACTTATGCTGTAGAAATGAAATATAGATGAAAGTTACACACTATTCTACTGAGGAATGCTGCAGCTGTAGTTTACATTGGATCTTTTTATGGCTTAACAATATTAAACATCAATTTTATGGAGAAAAATGTATTTTTTATTTCAATTTAATAAAAAAAAAGAGTAATAACTATGAACTGTTTTAAAATTTCTAGTAGGTACAATATATTCTATTTCTGTATATTTGGTATACATTTTATGTTTATTTATTTTTGTTAGGATTAAATGAAAAATTTAATAATTATAAGTTGAAGTTTTTCGTATTTCTCTCAAACACAATTTTTTAATTTTGTCGGTTATCCCCAATTATTAAGAAAATAATTGAACCTAAACCATTCTCTTATGGGCTGAAATGAAAACTAATTAATTTTTTTTTCAAATTCTTTCTATAAAACTATTCTCATAGAATCTTTAACGAAATTTCACCAAATGAGAAACATGTGTGCAAATACTTGACATATTGTAGAAATGATTGTACAGCCCTAGTCTGGGTTTCAAATTGTAGCTAATTTTATAGAATTTAAAAAGCACAAGAAAAACTTTTGTGCCAGGCACAAAGTTTTGAAGTTTCGTGTTGAACTGAACTAAACGAAAGTTCAAACATTTAGTTGTTTTCAGGCTTAATACTTGTTTGAGGTTTGAATTTGTTTTCTGGCTATTAATTTGGTTCCTTAGTACTTGCATACTTAAAAATTAGAGTTGCGACCGCTTATTCATGTGTCATTTGACTAAATGAGTATATCATCACGCGGTAACTCTTTTTACTTTGTTGAACATGATTTGATATACTAACATGCATTGGTATGAAATGGGTATTTACTAGAATCGTGTTTTGGCGTATTAAAGGTGCTTATGAAGTTCTTTATGAATATAAGGAACTGTAGGAACTATTTTGCGAGCAAGCAAACGAGCTCTCTCTATTTTGAAAATGATTGCTTGAACATCAAGAATGAAAATATTGATACAGAAGTTAACCTATATTTGGAGAAAAAGTATTCCAATAAATTGTCACTGTAATATCAAAGCGAAATTTAATGTCACTCAAAATTAAATCTACCTTTGTTTGTTTCATCATAATTTTATGGAAGATATCCGTGCTTGATATCCTTGGTGGAAAGTATTAATTTCCTACATGATTTTTGGGCGCTCATTAGAGTACATAAGGTCAATCTTGGTAGACATTTAAATATTCCTTAATATCGGTTTTTAGAATCAACTGAGTATCAAGAATAGGCAGATGGAAATGATTATTCCACTTGATAATTCGAAGATGCTCGTATCATCTATAAATATATAACTCTGTATCTAATGCGACTAGATGATGATATGATTGCTGCATACAACGTACTGAGCCTCTAATTTATACTACGTTCCTCCTCCTATGGAAACCTTCCTTCCATGGATCGTTAGACGGCAGAACTACCCTAATTATGGCACCCTGAATACCTAAGACGGTCGGAGAAGTATTCTGGAAAATGGTCGGAAGAGGGTCATAACTATTTATCAGACACCCTCTGGAACTTGGATTACCCTTCCGGTCACAGATCGATGAACAGACAACATCTCTTGTCTAGTTGCTTCAGTAACTACTTTATAATTACATGGCTTCCACCGCCGTGAGATAAGCGGGACGATAACATCTCTTCGCGAAAGGGAAAGCTTTAATACTCTACCCGGAGGGTACTTAAGCAGGGATGAAGATGGAAATGATGCAATGGTCCACTTAATATGAACAATCTTTTAATATCCCTATTGTAATGTTTCATCTTGGTGAATAATGTTTGGGAGCTTCCTACTATTTACTGGATGTTCTCTGAAATTTGTCCTTTCCAAAATATTTTTTGAAAACTGAACTAAATTGGTGGTTCCTAACCTATAGAAGTCTGCAGCCTGCAGCCAATCCCGATGTCCACCTCGGAAAATATTTGAAAATTAGGTTAGTGAACGTGCATTTTGAAACATATGTATTGCGCATTTTCCTAAAAAACTCTTTCAGCTAATTTAGGCCAGGAAAGATAATTAATGAATTCTCGCTAAAATATTTGTTGGCGGACCCACCCTATGACTTTCGCGGCCCACCTGTTGTGGTGGACGACACTTGTTCCTAACGACGTTCCTAAATAATGATTTGTTCAGTATATACAACGCATATATTTTAACTTCGTAATCTTTTATTTGTAAAAAATTAATATAATTAAAGTTTCTTTGGTTCAATTTATTAAAATAACTTATTGAATCTCTAATTTTATTATTTGAGGTCTTTAACTATAGATGGATTATTTATAACACAATGGAAAAAAAAACTGTAATTAAAACAAAATTGCTAAATCAGAATATAATTTAAATTAGTTCACATTATCACATTATATTCAGTACATTTTAGATAGTTTAACTGAATTCAATAGTTCAACTTACGACGTCTGAATACCAATTGGGGTTCCGTATACGGAATGGTTGCTGCTAAGCCGAAAAACTTTTTTTTTTGTACTTTCTACTAAGGTTTATAATTCAAAGTATTCTGCTTATGTTTAGATGGAAACCACACTTTTTATTAGTTTTTCGACTAATTTGAAAACTATACATCTCATGAAAAATGCTCGTTTGAATGATGATAAAATTTCGTTTTAAGCTATCATATAAAAAGAAACTTAATCAAGCTGCACCTTTAATAAATTAACTAATTACCCTTCAATAAAACAAATTAGTATATCATACATATATGGAATACATGAAATGTATTATATATGCTTTTACTGAGTGTTCTCCTTTTGATTGCCTTGTGGCATTATAAGGTGTTGATATCAGTCCAGCTAAGGTGGTATAGTCTAGCTATAGCCAAAGGCTACGCCATGGAATTAATGGAACGTGAGGGTGAAGATAGCAAACAATTTTCTCATTGTATATTAGAGCCAAAGCGTTAAGGAAAATCTTTAGCCAATATTTCAAACATCAAATATTTAAATTATTTTTCGCTGGTTTCAACGAGAACCCAATCACTTTTTAACAGTAGTTTTTCAAATAGTTTGAACATTCCAGAAACTCGTTTGATAGATAATTAAATTAAATTAGATAAGCTAAGCCAATTTTTTTATTGGATTTTGGAATCAGGTCGAGTTATTGAAGGACTGTGTGAGGTAACTGTTCACCAAATGTTTTTCATAGCTTCATACAAAATGTATTATGTATCATTCTTAACTGGATAAACAAAAGGGGATGGTTTTTGCACCCTCTCAATTTAAATATGTGTTTAAACAGGCTGTAAAATTCCTAAGTCGGATTAACCGGTTATCGGATACTTTAGTCAAGATTTTTAACTTACGATTTTAGTTTAAACTGACGTTTCAATTATCTCCCAAGTTTTTTGGACGAATTACACAAAGGTTCAGAGTTGAAATAATTTATTTTTATTAGTTCCAAAATTTATAAATATTTTTTTCAAATATCTTGGCGCCTGTATGGCGCGTGCATTTTCAATATTTTCTTTTTATCACCTAGAAAGGTCGATTCGCTCTTAAGTAACTCAAAAACAATCAGTTTTCGAATAGAGCAATTTAAAAATTAACATCGAACGCCAAAGCAAATATTGTAATCTATAACTAAACAATAATTTCAAAATAAAATATAAAGAATTCTAAAATTCTCATCCAAATGTATCATTAAAAAATACGCCCTTTACCGAATCTTAACAACTCTTCCCACCACCGCGGTTCCCTCCGGACGTCGTTAGCGAGGACACAGGAGCCATCCTCTTAGTATTGGGAATAGCCGGGGCTGCTGCGATCAGACTATAATGGTGGAGGATGATAAGGGAAGATATTTATTAATGATAGTGCAGCCATTAGAGGCGCCTCTGATGAGAGCCGCCTGGGTGGCCCCTCTCATGCTTTACTATCATTTTATTAGTAGTCTTCATTACGTCGCATCCATCACCCTCTACTGTGTGTATTTCGGCTATCCTAATATCTTCCTCAGCTAATGGACATTGGCGCTCTCTTAAGGAGGGGATGTTATGCTCAGGAGAAAGAATACAAATAGAATTATAACTTTTTAATTCAAAATTTTGGGTCATTTTGAGAGGAAATCCTTAATTATGAGGAATTCCCTTTTCTCTCAAAGCTTTCAGATAAAAATAATAATCAATTAATTACTCCATTAGTCTCCTTCTGTGCGTGTGGCAAGCTATAGCGTACTCATTTCAGTTAATTTTATGTTACAT
>NW_027115831.1:942055-945632 GCF_000696795.3 Halyomorpha halys | reverse complement strand
TTATAGTTGTTCGGACAATTAAAAAGTTTTATTATTAAATTATATACTTTATTTTTATATTTTATTTTTATAAAATATACATGTAATATTAAAACTATAGTCCTTTTCAAAGTTTTGAAATTGTATTTCGGCGTAGTGGCAAAGGCTGATAAAATTCTCCTTCTAATAGTACAAAGTACACTCATTCAGTAAGATGGTCTATTTTCACTGATTTATATCAATAACAGATTTTTTTTTCTCTCATCCTACTCTACTTGTAAATCACTACAAGGAACATATCGAAAAAACAAACTTTTACACTTCTTTTCTTTTTTTTTTTTTCTTTACCAATTCTTTGTATTGGCGTTTAATGATGGGGGGAAACAAGATAAATTAGCATGAGAAGAAGGCAAGGTTGTTAATTTTTGGTGCTGTACGTTGGAACCGAAATTTATATATATATTATAATATTACATATGCGTGTTTCGGTTGAGGTATTGTGTAACTCTTCCTTAGGCCTATTTTTAAGTTATGTCAATAGAAAATATCATTAAGTATTGCTAGTACTGCACAGCCTCTACCTCTGTTTCCATTTCTAACTTGAACCAAAATTCTCCTTCTCAACATTTTTTTCACTCCCGACATTCCCTAAAATACCAATACCTATATTTATCTGGTACACTCTTGTCTTCTGATTATAATGAAAAGTCTCCATTAATGCTGCATACGATGCAACAATGATACCCGTAGCCTCCGGGTCAACCCAGGGTAAAGCGACGGAGGCCATCCGTTGTGCTCAATTCCAAAAATGTTGGCCAGACTGAAATTTTGCGAAATATTTTTATGAGGTGTGATGGGTCCACGACCACTCAATATTTTACACAAATATTTTCTCAACATATAGCCAGTATGAGGGTCACTTCAAGCCTGCAAAACGTTTCGGCATATTAAAGTCAATGAATTTAAATGCAAGCATCTCGCTTTCACCCAGATCCTTTCCAACCATCCATTTTAAATCTATGCTATTTCCTTTTGCAGACACAGTCTGTTATGTTGGCTTCCTTTAGATAAAATATTTACATAGAACCTCATCCCTGGCTTAAAAGATAATAGCTTTAACAATGATGTGTTCTGCTAATTCGATGACAAGTTTAAAATACAACTCTAAATTGTCTGACCCCGCTGCCATTTTGGATCTACTAAACTAAAATTTTAGGATGTAATTAAACCAAGTATATTTAATCAACTAAGGTAGACTGTATTTGCGGTTGTTTGAAGGCCACTGGTTTAAAATACCTTATCTTGATAACATTTGATGTTTACATTAGTCATGATACCATGCCTCAATAATCGATAACCCTATGAGAACTATGCTTTATTATCTTCTTAGCTAAATAAAGGGTTGTGGAGCAGTGATGAGACTGTTTTTGTACGTTGAACACAATTAGTTACTTTTAATAAATATTTAAGCACCAAAATTAAATTTTTTTTTTTAATATTTATTTATTGATATTTACAACTGTATAAAAAATTCAACAAGTAAATTTGATCATAATGACATAATGATATGATACAGGATGTAGAGAAACTACCCAGTAGTAGAACTCTAAAAACATTTTACAATATAAGGTCACGAGGCCATCTTCTTTTCAGGCGCCTCGGAGGATTGCCAGGAATGGAAGAGGAAGCAAGCTTAGAAACTAGTGGGTTTGGGTGGTTGGGAAGTTTATTATGGAAGGAACAATATCGGGTTCGGGCTAGATCGGTTACATAAGGAACAGGTCTTTATAGATGGTTTTATTAGTAACAAAATAAGGAGCATTGAGGATTTTAATTTTAAAATAAAAATAAAAATAAATACATTAGATTTACATGGCATTGCCATCCCGCGCTCTACGCTGTAGAGAAGAGAGAAGCGGAGGAAGAATGTCCCGGTGCCGGCGGCAAGATGAAAGAGCACGTGCGCCATTGAGCCTCCCAGTTTTTTTATTTATTTCTTCTTACAGAGCCTTCGTCATTGTATCGATAGTTGTTTCGTTATAATTTGCCTCCCCTGTAGGTAGGTCTACGGGATCCCGTCTCTCAAAACATGGGTCCTTTAACATTTTATCAATAGTTTTTCTCTTAAGTTTGTTGGTGTAAGGAATCTTTTCTTTTGCTTCGGCTGTTGAACGACCATGTCAGTTTAGTCAGGAATAGCGGAATTAGTTGGCTTAATAAATCTGTCAAAATGAGATCATAAAAAAAAAATCATATCAATAACCCGACAGTGGGAACTGGAAATGAAATTTCCATAAATGATTATAATATTTTTTAAATTATTTTTGTTAAAGACAGAAATCGATGAATATAAGAGAAAACATGAAGAGAATTTCCTTGAATTTAATTATCTACAATATTTATGGAATATTATAGATGGTAGAGGGTACAATATTTAAGAAGTATATCAACATGACTAATATATTGATTTATTGTACTTTTTTTTTTTGGCTGGGCACAGACCTCTAGTGAAGACGTATGTCGCTTGGAATTTTGCCACATAGTGGATTAAAACAAACATTAATTAAAGGATAATGTTTTTTTTTAGAATTCTATTCTCCATTTTTACATGAAACAATATAAATACACAATATAAATCACATGGGCGTACCCAACGGGGGCAGCTGCTCCCCCAGAAACAGAATTGTTTTCACCTAGAAGTAAAAACAATTCTTAAGTTAATAAAAATTAATTTTTTTTAAAGCAAATACTAATTGTAATAACTAATGAAGTACTGCAACAGTTATGAATAATTTTCATAAAATTTTGGTTTCATTTGCCTTCGTACAAGAGTCGGAAAGAAAAAAAGGCAGTTATCTCACCCCAATTTTTGATTACTATAATGAAAACTATGTATAATTACTAATCAAAATTGATGAGTCTGGCAAGTTTAGGTAGGGGGAATAAAAAATGGCGGCTGTTTCAAAACCTTAAAAAATACTAATTTTTAATTCGAAGCTCTATATCTTCAAAACTACCAACAACTCTAGAAAATCTAAGAGAACATTATATAAAGAAGAGTAAATTTGCTGAAATATTAGCCCTAAAAGAGCTATTTACGTTCTATAGTTCTCGAGATATGGCTTTTTAAAAAGCAAATTTTCTTAAAAATCTACTGAAAGATTAGTAGTTAGTTAATTTATTTTGAGAATTCTATATCCCAGGAACTATGTGATGTACAGATGTCTATTAGCACTCAAATTAAGGCTAGTTTAATGGACTATAAAGAGGTTTATGACCTTTACCTTCGTAGGAATAGTAGTTTTCATGGTATTTGCTAAAATAAATTGAGTTATAGTTGTTCGGACAATTAAAAAGTTTTATTATTAAAAAACTTCATTTCAGAAACCATTGGATGTACAGATGTCTGCTAGCGCTCAAATAAAAGCTAGTTAAATTTATTACAAAATAGTTAATTATGTTTATCTTTGTAGGAGTATTAATTTTATGATATTTGACAAAATAAACTCACCAAATTTTAATTTCTAGTTGTTCGTATAAAATGTTGGATTTTTGAAAAAATATATCTCTAGATCCATAAGACACACACATGTCTACT
>NW_027115831.1:915010-941725 GCF_000696795.3 Halyomorpha halys | reverse complement strand
TTTTTAAAAAGCTATATCTCGAAAACTATTTAACGTAAATAACTCTATTAGGGCTCATATTTTAGCAAATTTACTCTTCTTTAAATGACGTTCTCTTAGGTTTTCTTGTGTTGTTCCTACTTTTTAAGATAGAGAACTCCGAATGAAAAATTAGTTTTTTTTATCGGTTTGAAACATCCACCATTTTTTATTTCCCCTACCTATACTTGGCAGACTCATCATTTTTGACTATTAATTTTACATAGTTTTCATTAAAGTAATCAAAAATTTGGGTGAGATAACTACCTTTTTTCTCCCCTTGAACTCTTGTACTACCTTTTCCGTGCTGAAATATCCTGTTGACTATGACTTGCTCATCTCTAGTTTTGATCTTCGGTACGCCATTTCTTTATCAAGTGCCTTTCTAATTTAAATTTTCTAGGATTGCTTGTTTATTTTCTACTAAAGCTATTGTACGTTAATATTTAATTATCCTCTTTTACTGCCTAGCACATTGAATTCATGAGCCATTATTGAGACGCTTCGTATAGTGTGGTATGTGAAAGTTGTTCGATGTGCGTAACGCCAGATTTCTGGTTATTGGTTTAGTGCCTAAATTAATTTTAAAAAAGCTTTTCAATAAAAATAGGATTGGATGATTAGATATAATTTTAATTTAAATATATGGTGCAGTCATGATGTCTGTTCTAGATTCTTTGACGTTTGATGAAGGCCCCAAGGGCTGTCCCAGGGGCGCGGAATCCGAAGGATATCAAAGGGCACAATAGAGCTACTGCCGCAGAGGTGATGTTTACCCCTAGGCTATACCTGCTACACCTGGGAATGTGTTAACAGCGGATTGTGTGGTCCCCGGAGGATAAAGGAGACTGTTTAGACACAGCTAGGGGTTGGTCCCATGATATATCTATTAGTCTGGAAGGTCCTCAACCATCTGCAACCCCCTGAATTTGTCACAGTGGTTCGAGGGGGCGTGAATCTAAATGGGAGTTAATAGACTAGCTGTGGGACACCTGCCTCTCCTTTGTCAGTGATAGCTCCTCGGCCTGGACCCTGGAGGCTGCTCGGTCGCCTTTCACAGGGTCCGGCTTAAAAAGTCATTTCTCAAGCTGTTAACGACTGGTCAGAGTGAGATGAGGTCTGGAGTTCAGTCAGCTGTCAACGCTATTAATAGCTGAAGCAGAAGGAACTAAGTTATTATGTTGAAGATGTGGTTATTGTAACGAACAGTTAGGATTACTAATCATGAAGCAGCTAAACGTTATACACCAAGATCAAAGAGAATTATAGATTCTTATTGTCGAAGGAACGTTTGGTATATTTCACAACTATGCATTGAATAAAATAAAAAAGGGTCCTATACGAAAATTAAATTGCAAAGCCAGGTAGCACTAAAGTTTTCAAATTACTACAAAATGACCTCATGGCAACATACGTTGTACGAACATAAAGTAGGAATTTATCGATGGTAGTCAGAAACAATTATCCACAATACACCAGTAAGCCTATTCAGGAGGGAAATTTAATCCTGGAAAATAAAATGTCAGATACCCCTGATCTCAAAATCTGTTGTGAAATAGTCTAAATTTATTATTATTTGTGTAAGCAAGAGGTATGTTTTCCAAAATATTACATCTTTATTTGCAAATACTAACTGCTTTCCTCACGGCTTGCTGTTAAAATTTCATCTTTGGAAGAAATTTATGAACGATTCTGCCTCCTGATCTTAGTAGTGGATGAAGAAAAGGTCGAATACATTCTTTGTATTTTATTCATAAGAAGACTAAAGTTGTTTTAGCTTTTTAGATCACCGGAGGAATATTCGCAAAAGATAGATTTGAGTCGAGTAGAAATGTGCTTTGCTTTGGTTTAGTAGACTCAATGTCCCTAATACTTGTAGCCCAGTGTGTTGAGGGGTCGGTTCCGCCCTCGATGGGTTGACTTTTATTTCGTGGTGGCTCCATGATATGAAAACTCAACCTTTTTCCTCTGGTTAATAATATTTAGGATAACGTACCATCTGTCAGAAATGGCCAGGTACTGTTTTTTTCCTGAGGTTTGACTATTTTTGGGGACATAATCATTTTGAACTATAATTACGGAGTTTATTCATATTCATAGTGGCGTTTATTTATGAATTCATAATTAATAGAATTTTATCCAACATACTCGTGAAGCAGTGTGCCTCTCGGAGGTGCCTATTTTTGGAGACTGAGATAAAAGTGGTGTAATATTTTTTTTTTTAATTTATTTATTTATTGCTATTTACAACTGTGCATTATAATACATTTGATAAATGTGATCTCAGTTAAATTGGAGCGTTACAGGTGTATAGAGAAACTACCCATTGGTAGCATTCTAATGGCGTTTTACATTAGCAGGTCTCGTGGCCATCTTCATTTCAGGGGCCTCGGGGGATTGTCAGGAATGGAAGAGGATGCAAGGTTAGAAACTAGTGGGTTTGGGTGGTTAGGGAGTTAGTAATAGAAGGAATGATATCTGGTTCGGGCTAGATCGGTTACATATGGAACATTATGTATGATTTTATTTGCGACAAAGTAAGGAGCATTGAGGATTTTACGAAGAATTTTGGATTGGATACGAGAGAAATTCGAAGGTTTAGTGGAGCCCCAAAGGTCAACTCCATATGTCCAGATCTACAGCCATGTAGATCAGTCTTTTGTAATAAATTGGATGTTTAGACCGTTTGTCCAATAAGTGCTGTATTAGTCGAAGTCGACGTACTGTTTCCTGTCTTTTTAGTCGTGTGTGAGGATTCCAGGTTAATCGTTTGTCCAAATGTAGTCCAAGGTAGTGGATCTGTTCGACAGGGGTAAGAGTAGCATTATTAAATGAAACTGTAGGTTTACGACGAAGGGTAAAAGTGGTTGGGATTTGTTGGAATTTATCTTAATCCTTCAATTACGACACCATTCTTCGAGGGCTGTTATATGGGATTGGAGAGTTTGGGATACAATTAATGGGTTATTAAATGCTAGCACACATATTTCATCAACATATGTAGTGAGGACAGTGTTAGAATTCGTTGGGATGTCAGCTGTAAAGACGATGTAGAGGATGGGACCACAGAAAAACACTAGCGGAATGAGAACAGAGAGATGAATAGGAACCATTTTGGTTTACTTGGATAATCTATAGATGAGAAAAGAACGGATGATGAGAAAGTATGTAGAAGGTAGGGATCTACGGAGTTTGGTAAGCAGTCCCGGGTGCTAGACTCGGTGTAATATTTAAAATTACAACTTGCGACTCGCAATTTATGGACAGTTGGAGGAAGTAAAAGGAGAGAGGAAAACTGTATTCAAAAAGAACAAATCTCTGCTGCCCAAGTTGATTGGGTTGATAGCTACACAGCATACTTATTCAAATCTAATCAGACAATTGTGTTTTAATCTTACAACATATAGGCATAACAATAATAGTATATTTTTATGTTTTATCGCTTTCGTTCTTCTATTTATACATTTTTTTTTTTAATCCCTCTTTTTTTATCTTTCTTCCTTTTCTATCTTTTTTTTCTGTACTTCCAACTCTTTCAACCCAATGTAACTTTCCTACTTTTTCCCCCCTTATTTATCCTCTATTTAACATAAATGAAACACACCTAAATTACAAAATGCAACTGATATTCATTTTAAATAAAGAATAATATAAACTTGTAATATGTATGTCATATAATTAATAAAAGTAGTGATACATATACATAAAAAAAAATAAATTGATATAAAAAAGTAACATATATACGTAAAAAATAAATAAAATAAAACAATTAGGGGTTCAGTGTGCAGAATATGGCAGGATTCCGTGCCTTATAACCTGTTAGGTGTTGAGAGGGGGTTGTAAATAGTTGTTGGTTGCAGTTGTTGAACAGGATGGAACAGGGTTCGTTAGGGCTTATTATGATTAGGGTTGCATGTTTGGATGCAATCGTACTTGGCTTCGAGAACGCTAGATTATATCACAACATATTGGGTTTTTTTTTGTTTAATTATGATTATGTATGTACTTTTTGGTAAGAATTATTTTCCCTTACTTTAAGCCATAGAATTATTCCATTTGTTTTTAGAATCTATCGCACTGTAGTTTTATTCGAAGTTTTATGCTGGCCAAGAATAACGATAAACAAGATGTCAAGTTAGGATTGTCAAGTGGCAAACGGATCAGAAAATATTTTTATTAATATTTTACCGATTCAAAAGTTCGGTTGTTGGTTCGCCTCTTAATATAATATCAGCGATCTGGTTTTGCTTAGAATGTCTTAGTCATACAAGGAGGAAGGAAAAAAAGTGGATGTGTTAAAGAACTGAAAAGAAGGCTGGAGGGCTAACCCGTCACCTTTTAGTTATCTAAAGATAGTTTCTTCGACTGCCTTTGTGTAACAAGACTAATAGTTTTCGGGATGTTTCTATCCAGTCCTCTTCGGGGCCTCATGCTCTATTGATGGATTCGAAACGCACGTGCATTTGATGTTTCACTTTGCCTGGCCTCCCCCACCTTGTAGATATCCGTTCTCTAACAGATCTGGAAATCCAGCCCGTCTAAACGTGAGAATTTTACTGATAGTCAACAGCCCTTGTGATTATACTCACCTATCTAGCAGATTTTGTCATAGCTCAAAGTGAATTGTACTGTAAAGTTTGACGATTTTGCTAATTATCTTTTTGTAGTTACAAAAATCTATTTATTGAGAAAATATATAGATAAACCCAAGCAGATTAAAAAGAAATTATAACCAATTTTTTAAACCCGTATTCTATATTTTAATAAAAAAAATTCAGTACTGCTTTATACATAGTTTTTATTTAAATAAAATGGATTTTTGTAGTTACTTTTCATCTTCTTAAAAGAAAATTTGAAGTAACTAAATTCTAACTTCTTCCTCAAATATTCCTGTATAGAATTCAAAATAAGTCCCAACATAGGATGACCCCTCATTTTAACAAATGCAGAGCTAAATCTAAACAGCAAGTTTCCAATAGTTTTCATTTGATTTGCTAGTTGAGTTAAATGTTCGTCTATTTATTAAGAAAATAAATAATATAAACCTAAACAGATTAAGAATAAATCATAACCACTTTTCAAGACCCTCATTCCATATATTAAAAAAAAGTTTTATTATCACATTTACAAAGTTTTATTTCATTAAAGGAAAATTTGAAATAAATAAATTCTAGGTTATACCTCTAATTTTGCTATATAGAAAGTAGGCTATTTCAGAAAAAAAATCTGAGAAGCTAACGTTGAAGACTCTATGTAAATCTAAATATCAAGTCTGTTTATATAAAGTTTTAGTACAAGGATTTTATTAATAAAAAGAATCTGGGTTAAAAAAGTGGTTTATAATTTCTTTATAACGTTTTACTATTATTATATTATGAATACATTTAGAATTCCCATTTGTTATAAAATTTCCTTTTTTAAAATATACAATCATAAATTTTTTTTTATAGTATAGATATAAATCCTGTCTATGTGTACTCCAACTTTATGATTAACCTTAGAAAGTTTTAATATCTTTTGAATTAATACATTAATTGATTTTTACCTAATACTCTAGTCCTGAAGGTATTGTGTCTTTGTTGCTACCAATTAAACCTTTCACTGCCTTAAAAAAAAAAAAAAGCGATTTCTTTAAAAAAATTCGGGATTCTTTTTTTTTGTTTCCAGTAGTAATAAATGTCTTTATTACCAATTAAATTTATTTTTTGTCAATTTATTTATTTTTTTGTGGTATATTTGCCCATTTATACCTATCCGTGTATCCAGCACCGTCAGCAAAATATCCATTGCAAATGCCGACTACACGGATCCGTGTTTACCATAAATATCATTATTCCATCTATATTTTATATTGAATAGGTTTAATTAGATTATAAACACGTAAGTAGTTTAAATTACAACTATATAATTACTGGAAAAAGCGCAACATATTACAAAAACAGAAACAATTACTACAAAACTTGTAGAAAAACAAAGACAAGTAGTAAATAATAAACAATTGTTTAAAATAATATTAATAATGAGTGCAAAACAATAATTTTGCGAAATTTTATTTATATATTTGCTGTCAATCATCACAAATTGTCGCAAAGTGTGACGTAATGGCTAATATCATAATAATAATAATTTTGCGAAACGTAATACTGTGAAAAAAAAAGTTATATTTTTAAAAAATGTACATGGAATTCTATGTAGTTATATGCCAAAGATTTTTTTGGCCAAGACTCCCATTGGAGTCTTATACTTCAAGATAGAGTAGATAGATATTTGTAAAATAAAATTTAAACAAAAAAATAAATGTAATAATTTTAATGGTGAAGAAATTCAAAAAAACATTGATGATATGATTATTACACTATGTGTCTCCAGTTACGGAACACTTTTATATCAAATCTCCGAAGACCACTGCCCATGTATAGTATGAACTTCTTTATAGTCCATTCAACTAGCTTTAATTTGAGTGCTAATAGAAATCTGTACGTCACATAGTTCCTGTGATATAGATTTCTCCAAATAAATTAACTAACAACTAATCTTTCAGTAGATTTTTAAGAAATTTTGCTTTTTAAGAAGCTATATTTCGAGAACTATTAGACGTAAATAGCTCTTTTAGGGCTAATATTTCAGAAAATTTACTCTTCTTTAAATAATGTTCTCTTAGATTTTCTAGTGTAGTTAGTTTTTAAGATATAGAGCTCTGAATGAAAAATTAATGTTTTTTTGAGGTTTTGAAACAGCCGCCATTTTTTATTCCCCTTACCTATACTTGGCAGACTCATAAATTTTGACTAGTAATTATAAATAGTTTTCAATAAAGTAATTAAAAATTGGGGTGAGATAACTGCCTTTTTTTCTTCCCGGTTCTTGTACTATTACTGGGTCCTGGCCTCCTCAAGCAGCTTCCACCAGTTTAATCTATATAGTCTATATAGCCAGGATGAAGTCCTGCAGAAATGTGTCAAAAAGGTTGTGGTTCTATTTTTCTTCTGAATTTTTTCTATAACTGTTCGGGTTCTTAGAGTTATATAGCTTTTTCATTCCAAGCCTAACACAACTAAAATATTTGACTTGAAGGTTAAATGAATTTTTGGGATTTTTATTTTATGTTAAAACCCATTTTGCTTACAATACTATTAAACCATTTGATGTTGATTCATTTCCTTCATTTACGCTTTTAAACAAAAATGAGTTGTTATATAAAACAAAATCCATTATCTCTAATGTTTGACATTTGGATTATGATATTATTGGTCATAAGGGGTACGATATTCCCGAACAGTTACAATATTACAGTAATGTTACTATATGATTTGCAGTTATATGTTGAAATTGTTATCAAAGTGTCTTAATTTTGATATATTATAGTTGGTAGGTAAAGAATTTAATAGTAAAACCTTCTTTAAATTAATGGTGTAGAACATTATTGTTTCCCAATTTCCGTGCGATTCATTCTATAAACGAATTGTCTAAAAGATTTTTTTATTTTAAGAAAAACTGAGAGGGATGACGATGATCCTAATAGGTCATCAATGCCACATTGAGAGGCGTTTCGAAACTGAGGTCATTCTAATTTCGAACAGTAATCTAGAAAGAGTAATTCCTGAGGCGGTAAAATTGCTAAACGTTGAGCTGCTATATTTCTCGGCCGAAGTAGGCAGTATTGGAGGGATGTGGTTGATTTATAGCCCTCTTGGTTAGCAGTTTGTCATTACTAAACTTTATTAGTCGATAAAGCCTTAAGGAAAAACATAAAAAAATATCAAAGTTGTGGCTGTGTGAACATCGAAACATTATATTGAAGTTCGAAATTATGATTTTTTTCTGTATTTATTTCATTTTTATAGAATCAGTGTTATTTTGTGTTATCTTTTCATCGTAAATAAAAACAAGGAAAGACTTCTAAAATTTCTCAACAAAATTATATTATTTATAAAGGAAACAAAGCATATTGTAACCTATATAATATTGTTTATTGAAGTGCCCTATTAATGTTTACGGTGGTTGCCCCATGAACTGTTAGTTGGACAGCACGTCCTTAGTTACTCCAACTAAAGTAGGAAGGAGGGGCGATCCTCGGTGGCTTAGTAAACCAAATGTTCTACGAGGGGAGAAGGAGGGCAGGTGCCTCTTAAGCACATTTCTTTATATCAGATACAACATTTTTTATCATTTCTAATTCCTGGCAGCCTAGTGGCAAGTATTTAAAAGTTCTATGTTTTTTTTTCTTTCTTAGTATTGTTTGAGAAAAAAATTCATTCAGAGTTGCCCTATCCCATGAAGATATGTATTTATGTCTATCGGGTCAAGATAAATTTTTTTAAGGTCCTAACAGTTATTTCCGAATTTTTTTTACTTCCATATTGTATATATGAGTGTAAAAGTGACCGTGATTATTTTATTTATTTATTTTTTGATGTACATAGTTTGATTATGTTTATTTTCTTGTATATATTTAGAGATAGATTTTCTTTTATTTTTTTTTAATTACTTTTATTCCTATGTTATTTTATTTTAGTATGAATGTAATCAGTTATCACTATTACTTATTGCCCAACAATGTTGTGGTAGATTGTAATATTTATCAATAAATTAAAATATAATAATAATAACAAAGTTTTACCTCCACTTGGAAGTTCGTTAATGTTATAATTATTATCAAAATTGTTGGTCATGAATTTTGACGATATCAGTTAATGTTTTTATTATTATATATATTATGTATTTTTTTATTTTATAAGTACTGTACTATGAATAATATTATGGAGCCAATCATTGTAAGTATTGTACTAGTGCATTCAACTTAATTTAGGGTGGATGGACCAGTAGTAGGAACTTTGAGAAAAAGGAAGTTAGTTTGCTAAAGGTAAGGAAAACAGAATAATTTTAATAAAATCTTAATTTTTCATTGCCTGCAATGACTAGAATCGAATGCATTTAGAAATATCCCACAGTTTCGTCATTGTTTTCTCCATTTATCTTTTTAAGAAGTTCAATTTTTGTCTTTTTACCATGCTTCAGAGATTAGGCGCCATTATATATATCGCTATAGTTTTTTTTCTTTTATCGGTTACATTATCATTTATTGTAGATATCTTTCCTTAAAATGGCTCATCAAAATTCAAAACGATTAAGGGCAATTGTTTTTCTTGTCAATAAATAAGGAAAAAGTGGCGCCCCATTATTTATGGGCTCGCAATTACAAAGCCCTTATATGTAAATTCTGAAGATTTACGTTAATGCTTGATTTCATCCCTTGTCATAGAATAATGAATGGTGTCCTCCCCTGAATAGCTTTAATTAGGGCGCCATATAATAATTTTAAAACCACTCTGGACTATTAAGGGCCCATGGTCTCAGCGATACATAATCATCTTCATAATTATTTAAGCTCAATATATTAGTACTTTTTATAACCGTGTTTTGAAATGATTTGATAAAATTTACATCCATTCGGACTCCCAATATTATACAATTTTGGAAATGTGCCTACAATAAAATTCAGTTAAGTAATCAAGTCTTAATAATTTGAATATGAATACTTTAGATTTCAATAATGTTTTATGCCACATAGCAAATAAAACTATAATTTATGTAATCAATTTAGGTTTTATTTTTATTTGTTCAATAGATGAAAACAAATCCGATAGCCATTTTGTAGAGGATAACAATTTTTTGTGTTTTATGTTTTGTACAATTTATTGAAATATATGAGCAAATATACGAATTATAAACTATATGCTATTATTTTACATTATAGGAAGATAGTCTGGGTGGCGGTCAATAAAGATACAAAATCGTAAAAAAAACTATTTAATGTTAACACTTTGCAGAGCTAAATGAAATCAAGATACAAACTATGTAAGATGTGAAAATTAAAATACATATACAAAAAGAGTATAAAAGAAAAAAAATAATATTAGGTAAATAAGACAATCCTTTCCGGCCGGACCTGCCCCATTAAGACCCCTAGGAAGCAATTTGTAATATTTGCTTAAAACGGGAAGAGGATAATTAAATTAGGATTTTTAATTAAAAGGATAAAATGATATTTAATTAACTTAGGATAATTAAATTGTGCAATATTTAAAAAGTGCCTGAAATTGGAAAACGTCGTGAAACCCTCCACTCCCGCCCTCCGTGATAGCCTTACTTTTCTGTTTTTTCAAACAGACAATTATAACGTGTGGATTGCTCGATGTACGACGACACAATCTCACAAGAGGAGATCATAACACTAAAAAGAAGGCAATCCTTTCCGGCCGGACCTGCCCCACTAAGACCCCAGGAAGCGACGGTCCTACATCACTTTTGAAATATTTGCTTAAAAGAGGAAGAGGAGACAGGAAGGTAGTTGAATCGAGTAATATTCAAAAAGCACCCGAATTTTATAATTTTTTGTTTACTGATATAATAAATAAATAATATACAATGATGAAATATTAAATGGTTAGTTATTTCCTAACATAATTGATTAATGATTAGATAATCAAATAATAAGAATGGTCTTAATTAGTCCAATATTAGAGAAAAGACGCAATGCTAGTATTCAACTTGCTACCCAAACCTATAGGGAATGTCATCTGTGTTGGCACACCAGATATTATATAATTTGTTATTTACTGGTATAATAGTAACATAAGATTAATTTTAGTGTCTTATTTTTCAACTTTTTTCTCACATTAATTAAGAAGTTTAATTTTAGCTCAATTTTAATTTTAGCTGTAGCTTGAGCTAGTACTGTCCTTTAACCAAATAAAAGAACATATTTTATGCCAAAGTTTCGGTCAGAATTTCAGGCCTTCATCAAGGCTAAGAACAAAAAATAAGAGAACAACCGTAATGAATAAAAGGAAATACAGAATAACTAGTAAATAAGTCCGATAGAGATATATTATATAAATAGAGATAGATTTTGATAGAAATACAGAGATAAATAAATAAAATGGAGTTTGTGGGATCCCCATCAGCCTTAGAAAAGTTGTCCTATCCTTAACATAGCAGGACATTATTTGTGTAAGATAAGGGTTCGAAACTTAAGTAATTATGAAAAAGGGAAGAAAAATAAAATAATATTCTTATTATAAAATATTATCCAGTAAGCAAATATATGTACAAAATAAAAGTTCTGAAAAATTGAGAAAGAAAACGTGTATGTAACTATTTAAATATGTAAGTAAAATTTCATTGAATGCACCCACAACCATCTTCTTCAATAGGGGTACTCATGATCTTTAGTTTAACATGTTAAAGCGTGTTAAATGGAAAAACTCATGTTAAATCGAAAAAAATTGCCTTCTTTTACCGTGGTAAAACGAAATAACATTTAACATGTTACTTGGTCTGTTAAATGGAGAATGACGTCACACAATAGACCAGTTGAGATCGCCGCCATTTTTGTTGTTGTGACAGCTCAGTTCTTTCGTGTGTTTGTGGTAATCATATCCCTGTTATTAAACCAGAATGGATAATTTTAATGATACATTTGAGAAAAAAAAACAGTAAAAAAAACAATGTAATTTCATTCTACTATCTGAAAATTTGTAAACGCTCGCCAGAAAAAATCTCACTATATGAACCATGTAATTATTCTTAGGGGACATATGTCCCAGAATAAAGTTATTTTTTCATTTCATTTCATAAGCTAAACTTTCACACAAATTCCACTTTTCACTCACTCTAGGCATGTTGTAATTAATTACTTAAATCAAAACTGAAGTAAACAATAACATGAGGGTCTGGAAGGAAGGTTATAAACATAAAGGCTTATACAACAAGTTGCTGAGAAAATCCGCTAGGGGCTCTTATGTATTTAACGTTTAATATGACTTTAAACAGGGCTGCTCACAATCTTATAATTATAACATTTAACATGGTAAAACATTTAACATTTAACACAACATCATGAATACCCCTTATAATATCCACGGTCAACAAATAAAGCGTTGTGATGAACTGTGTACGCAACCCACTCTTTGGGATGTAAAAGAGGGTTCATTTTACTGACTGATTCCTACCAGGCCAAATGAAACACCTCAGCTATTATTGGAGACTCAGACTTGTGATGAGACAGGCCAAGCTCATCAAGAACTGGACAGACAGGTACATCTTGTAAACAGAACTATAAGAAGTGGGCTTGGAGGCTTCAAGATCATGGAGGGAGGTATTCATTAGTAGTAAGGAGCTAGCAGATGGTGCTACCTGCTCACTCTACCTGGCCTTTGATCTCGCCGCCAGTGTTCACCTCACTCTACTGCCACCTCCTTGTCATTGCCAGTACGGTGTTAAAGCTACTCTTTCTACTTACAATTGACCTTATAACACCTAGGTATTTATGTACCTATTAAGGTACTTGAATAGAGAATTATATAGATACTTGGTCACGTTTTAACCTATTGGGATCATTTGGATTCTCTGCCGATACAAATTATGACGTCCTTGTAACAATGTGAACAAATCATTTAACATTCCATAAATTCGAGTCATTAATAATTTAAATTTTTTTAATTGCCATTTAGAACTGAAATTACATAATAATGAAGGCCTAATGAACCCGAAGGTTCGATACCACCAATCGTTCTCTACGTATATCCTTCCAGTGATGCCCCTCCAAACCCGATTCTCCTAAATCAGTTTATTGCTATCCTCCCATCTACGGTTCGGTCTACCCCTCGTCGGTATCCGTGTTTATTAAAATTTTATGGTTCGTTAGTCCTACAACCTTAAATCCTCATCTTCTACGCCGCAATGCTCTAACTTGGATTATACTTACCAGGTGTAGTTCCCTTAATTCCGTGTTGTGTAGTCTTCTAAATTCTCCCGTTAATTCATCCTTATTCGGTCCGAATATTTTACGTAATTATTATTACGAATAATTTATTTTCGAAAACCTTAAGGCGCTGTTCATCCCTTAGTGTTACATAAAAATTCTAGTGTATGCTACAGGCTTGTAGAGAAACTACACATTAGTAGCACGCTAATAACATTTGTACATTAGAAGGCCTCGAGGCCTTGTTTGCAGGCGCTTCTGATGATAGCCAGAAACAGAAGAGGAAGCGAAGTTAGAAACATGTTTATCTAGGTCGTTAGGGAGTTTTTAAAAATGGAAAAAAAAATAAATTATTTCGAAATCTACTTGATATAAAAGCATAATAATAAAGAGTAGAAGATAAACTCTTGCTAAAATTGTAGAAAATATCTGACATATTTCACCTTCCATCCTACTTGTGTTGGAATAACCAATTACAGGTATCAAAACAGCAATTTTAATTTGTTAATTATTTACATCGGCAATATTTCTCTTGATATACCATCTGTAGATTAAGTAAAAGTAAAAACTGATTGTTGTCATGACTACCATAAAAACAAGAAAATATTAACCAAACTGTCGAAACGGAAAAAAAACGTACTGTTCACGCTCCCTCCAGTTTAATCAAATTCGTGTTTGGACAATATTTTTCTTTACAGTTTTTAGACACTCTCCTTTACCTTATCTACATCCTGTGTCTAAGAGAACCGTCTGTTGGGTCTCTCTTCCACATCCAGAGGCAACCCATCAGTATCAGTCCATAGGTACTTGGGTGTACTCCCTAGAAGTTAAAAAAAATGATTAATTTAATAAAATTTAATTAAAAAAAAAATTAAATACTGATTGTAATAACTTATCAAGCACTGCGACAATTATATATAATTTTCTTAAAATTTTGGTTTCATTCGCCTTTCTCGTGTTGAAATGTCACACAACCTGACTACGGCTTGCATCAGTAGAGGATTGCAGAAGAGCTCGATGAGAGACCTCCTAGAGTAATCACATTCATACCAGGACCTAATAAGACCTTTTTATATGATTCCCGCCCTTGTGTTTCATGACTTAAAAGAGTTGTAACATATCAAATTTACACAAAATCATTTTTCGTCACTCCAGTAACTTGTTTTTTCTATCTATTTCAATCAAATTTTCTGTTTTATTTATGTTTTACATTTCCATTCCTGACCTTATGTCCTGATATTCTCGGAAAATTAGAGCTAATCTTTCCAGGAATTTATATTGGGTATGTCCTGACGAAAGAACTTCCAAGTATAATTCCTTCCTAAGGGTCGGATGATTTATCATAGATGATCAGGGGTTGTATTTCCTGGGCACTCTTATACTCATCATTCTTATTTATCGCGATATTATTAAAGAAATAATGATGTGATTGAACCAAAATTCGATTCCTATAAATGCTTTGATGTTACAGTCGTCGAGATTTTTTTTTTAATGATACAATTTTGTTTTTAAATAACATTTTCTTAAACTTAGGAATCATTTCAACCAAAAAAATATGTATAACATATATTAAATATTTCAATCTCTCCAATACCTTATTACGATTGAAGAATGGTGTCACAACTGAAGGATTGAAATAAATTAATTCACATTACCCCTAATCTTAAATCTGTCTCTATAGTATTCTTTATTAATACTCACTTATCACTGTCGAACAGGTTCGCTACCTAGGACTACATCTAGACAAACTGCTGACTTGGAAATCTGATACAAGACTGAATAGACAGGAAACTGCTCTTGTTTCTGACTATTCCAACACTTATTAGAGAAGCTGTCTTAACTTTAATTCAATTAAAAAATATCATAATATATAAAATTAAATATAATTAGACCTATTTGAACTTATTATTTTTCTCCTGGTGTTGAGGTATGGGGCTCCATTCTAAATTCCTTGTGAAATCCTGAATGCTCTGAACGTTGTCTATTTGATCAGAACCAGATATCAATTCTTCTATGACAAACTCCCCAACTACCCAAAACAACTTATTTATTACCATGCTTACTGTTCAATTTGTGAAAAGAAGATGGCCTTCTACTCAAGAAATTTTATTGGAGTTCTACCAATGTATAGATTCTATCAAAGGCTTTGTCATGCTATTGTAATATAACTCATATCGCTTTTATTCTAGGCATTTTTTTTTAATACTATATAGTTATATATGAAAGACCGTATGTGGATTTAAAGGAGATAGTCAGAGCTTCGGTCAATATGTAATAAAGATAGCTTTAAAGTATTTATTGGTGGCTTATGTTTGAAATGTAAAACAATGAACCAAGAGGATTTTAAAATAGGTTATGACCTTAACCGCCAGCCCTGACCCTCTCCTATTATTTTTTTTTGGATACAGTTGTCAATTTTAATAATTTAACATTGCTTTTTTAAACCTTATGACTATATTTTGATCTGAGAGAGAAAAGCCCGCAAAATTACCCCCCTCCTTTAGGAACAGGTGCTCGATATAATTGTCCACATCTTTATTCCATTGGCCTTTTTAGGCAACCATATATGGAAATTACAGCTCTTCCTTACACCTCACCCCAGTCACAGGTATAATAGTATACCTTCCCAAGTTCTCTTGGCAAAAATGACATGTAATTGCCATTAATGTAGGTAGCTATTAATTAGGTAATATCCCAAAAATTTAGAAGTAGCATTTACCACATTTAGGGTAGGATTATTTAAAGCTTACCACCTATTAAAATAATACCAGTATTTTTTATTTTTATTTTCCATCAATTATTAAATTTTCTTGAAATAATTTAAGGTTTCTAATTTCGGGCTGAAATAATGGAAAAATGTTTAGATCTAAATTTTTTAACGAAAATAGAAGCGACAAAACTTTTAGTCCAAGAACCCATTGGAAGAAAACAAAAGTTATTTCACCCGAATCTCTGATTACTATGAAAAATATACATAATTATTAGTCAAAATTGATGACTCTACCAACCATAGGTTGGGGGAATAAAAAAATGGTGGTTGTTACGAACGAAAAAAAAATTAATATTTCATACACAATTCTATTTATTTGAGAAAGACCTCCCCTCACATTTTTAATAGCAATCCAAGATGCTGGCATTTAGTGACAAAAGCATAAATCAGTAGTCTCGGTAGCCATATTGGCCTGTGTAACAGAAGAGTGAACAATTTCAAGAGCCACATCATTTTCTGGCTGAGTTCAACAATTCACCATGAGTGAGTAGCTCTTCACCACACCAAGGCAAAGGGACCGGCAGTATGAAGGAGGGAAACGGAGCATAATAGAAGAGAATAAGAATATGCTCAATAGAAAGTCTCAATAACACCAACAATCACTACCAAGTAAACAATAATACTTCTAATTACTCTTTGTAAACCAATTCAAATCAATAGTTTAATTCAAAATTAATTTATATTGGAGGAAGATAGTCCAGGTTGCGGTCAATAAAAGTACCAAAATAATAAAAGAAAAGGCAAATAGTAACAGAAATCCATTTTCTTTACCTGATGTTCCCTTTTCTGTCAGTGTTGCTTTGTACTACGATCAGACAGTCCTGACTGTGATATAGATTTCCCAAAATAAATTCACAAACTAATGATTTTTCATTTTTTTTTTTTTTTATATATAAAATGCTGCTTTTTAAAAAACTATTGAATAGCTCTATTATGGCTCATATTTTAGAAAATTTACTCTATTTTAAATGATGCTCTGTTAGGTTTTTTTGTGTTGGCGGTAGTTTTTAAGATATGGAGCCCCGAATGAAAAATTAATATTTTGATGAATTTAATAAACGGCATTTTTTATTTCCCCTTTACCTAGTACATTTCCACTAACTTTACGAAAAATGCTACTAAAGGTTCTCACTTTTGGGAAAATTACAACTTTTGGAGTTGTTTTCCTAAAAGAGAGAACCTTTATTTGTATTTTTCGTAAAGTGGAAGTGTACTTTACATCACTCTGAAATAAGCCGTCGAAATGTTCTCTTTAGCATGTTTATAATATTTATGTTTATTAAGATAATTAGTATTGTTAATTGTGTCTTATGTGTTTATGAGATTGGACCAACATGAAATGGTAAACTGACTTCCTACTGGACAGTTATTAGTTAGTTGATGTAGAATAGATTAATAATGTTTGTGCTTTATTAGGCTTAATTTTTTTACTGTACATTTTAGTGTTTAAAAATTAGTTTAAAAAAACATATTTACGTATTATTAAGCTTATAATACGAAATAACGACTGTTGAATGCATATATATTTTAGACTACTACGGTATGCTGTGTCAGGTGGTATTAGATCGTAATTATTAATGGCTAACTTGTTAAAAGCGGCTAAGAAATGTTTTAATTTAAATTATTTATGTTCTTGTTGATAATAATCTATAAATTAGTTTTATATACGTGTGTAATTTATCATGTGATTTATTGGATTGATTTAAAAAAGGACAGATTTTTTTTATTATTAATTGTAGATTATTTATTGTATATGTATAATGTATTGCATTACATTATTATGTATTCTGTAACCATATAAAAAATAAAGAGGTTTGAAAAAAAAATGTGATTTATATATTTGATATTATTTATCATTTAAAACCCGTTCCAGGAACAGTTTCAGTCAATGGAAATAAAAATAGTTTAATATTTTATGCCAAATCTTTTTATAAATTAAATTTTTGTCAGAGCATAAAAAAAAAAAATCAAATAGTTTACTAAAATAATTAGGTTTTACTTTTAAGAAAGCTTCATTTTATTACTATTAATTCAGAAAAAAAGCGATCATAGTTTTATATTTCTCTTCCCTCTATCTGTGTGGCCTATCTTGGTTCCTGTCTCTTTAGTATTTTTTTTTATGACTCAGGTCCTCCAGTGACTATGCATTCCCCAAGATTCATATATTGGGGCGTGGTAAAGAAATGTTGACTGACTAAGGTGAGAATCGAAAACGTTCTGCACAAAGCGATCTGAGATCCCCTCTTTAGTATTTGCTTCCACATTTTCCTGTCTTGGAAATAGACTATCGTAAGAAGCTAATATAAAAACATAATTAGTTATAATACAGCCTGCCATGCTGAGAAGAATTCCAACATGTAACGGAACCAATGCTACATCGCCAACATGCATATTCATGCCCAAGATCAGTTATTGTTATTGTCCTTTGAAGTAAATGAGAAGATGTCCATATGAAAGGACTAATATATTTAGCACTTGGAAGAAGCACAATTCTCATTCATTACTGAACGATGTACGACATGAAAACAATTTGCCGACTCTCTATAGAAAGGCTACTGAAGTAAAATTGCCAAGTAATTACTAACGGTCTGAAATGCTTTTATGCATTTTCATCAGTGTCAAAAATTAAAGCCTGTAAAATTTTTCTCCATTACAAAAGTATCTAATTTATTTTTTATGAGGTTCTTAAAAGTTATATAATAGACTATCAATTAGGAAATGGCTAGGAGTTATGAATAGAATCGCAGATAACTTTACTGTATTTCAGCTAAAATATTTAATATAAAAGATGTTTTTAAATATTTAAAAATCTACTTGTTTCCTTCAGTAAGTTTATTTTAAAATATTTTATTATTAGTTAGTTATTAGACAGTTTAGGTTTTATTACATTTGCTATATTAAGCAGAAAGTTTATTAGAACAAGAAAACAAAAACAAAATCTAGTGTGGTTGCCTGCTGTAGTCATTTATAAAATTATTTAATATTTCGTATGCATCCATTTTTTATTATTGATAAAAATTTGTAATGTTTATTTTTTCAAATAAAAAAATTAAAGGTTCTTCAGAGGAAAATTTTTTAAAAATTCGTCATTTAAGCCTCCTCAGACTTTTTCAACCAGGTTAAGACCTAGCTTACATTAAATATCATTTAATTGTACATTGGTATGCCGAGTTTAACCAAAATCATTTGAGTCGTTTTGGAGAAAATAAACAAAATCATTCCAAATTCTTACCAAAAATTTCCCCGCCTTGAATATTGAATTTCAGTTTCGTACGAATTTTTGTTTTTGGTGCATTTTCGTGCGATTTTTGCCTCTACAGCCCTACCGAATTGAGTTAAAGGGTTAAAAATGTGTATGTGAATTGTGTTGGGTCTTCGAGGAGTTGGTGTTAGACCTTTCGAGAGTTTTGACTTTTACTTAGGTTTTTAAGTATTTATGAAACAATAAAATACTTTGTATCTGTTATAAAAAGGGGAGATGAGACTATGGACTGAGCTTAGCTGCTTACGCTGGTTTTAGAGTTGACTTGCAAATGGTCTTGGTATGTTCCTGGTGATTGTGAATTTTAATCCTATAGTTTAATAACTATTTCCTCCTTTGTTTTATAATTTTTTTTTAGTCCAAGTTTATTAAACTTAATGTTGTTGTACGTATACATCATACAGAAAATTGCCATAAATAATTTATTCAGCTTCATACATATTATCATTTTTTAGATATTGTGGTCAAGAAGTCAGTACGTCCGTCAGATAAAGATAAAACGGCTTTCCATTTTTGCGGATACCGATCTCAGTTAGATGTTGTTTTTTTTTCTAGTCTTTTTAAGATTCCAATCAAACTATTTGAAAAATTGTAAATTACGTATTTCTTTCTTGTACAATATGTTTACTAGTGACCTATAAAGGGCTAATTAAACGTGGGATGGCTTTGACTTTGTGCTTTTCTTCATGGTTTTTCACCGAACTGTCTCCAGACGAATGGTTACTTCTGAACGAGTTCCGACCTTAGTCAGTTTACTTCCAATAACCAGCCAGCTGGAACCGATGTGGATTATATGTTATTAATGAAAAATTAATAAAAATACAAGGTTTGAAGTATAAAGGCTGCTTACTAGCACAGAAGGAGAAAACAAATTAAAATTGGGAGCCCGTAGGTCCCTCGCAATTGAGGGTTTGGTTTAGGAACGTCTAAAAGTTCAAATGTATTAAACAATCCCAACATCAAAGGCGTTTTCAGAAAGATAGTAAGAAAATATTTAAATTAATGTAGTTAAAGAACATAAGGAATATACATAAGAACAAGAAATATAATAGAAAATTTAAACTAAACACAGTGTAAGAAAGAGGTAGTAAATATGAAGTGTTCTTAAAACTAATGGTATCTTATACTAATTCAAATAAGAGCAAATCAATATTTAAGTGATTAATGTTTGACTATTAAATGCATAACGAAAATAAATTTAATTAATTATGGTAAAAACAGACAATGGGAAAACTGTTTACATTAAGATATTTAGTGTTCAATTAATAATAAATTGGTAAAGGGGCAACCATGGCAACAGAGTAAACAACTGATTTAAAGCAAGCTTGACGTGTTATCAGTTGAATTTATGTGAAACTGTCTGTTTTTTATTAGTTTTATTGAAAAAAAATATCTGAGAGTAATTGCGTACACTAATGTGATGAAGTCATGAACTCTTTTGTCTGATAAAGAATTGATAAAGAAAACCCTAATCCTGAGCAATGGGGCATTGCAGATTCAATTGAATTGTCTGCTCTTAGAGCAAAATTAATATAATAATATATAGGCCAATTGTCATGAAGCAACGCTAGGCAAGTGTTTACTCATTACTGGCTGATACTAACTGTTAATGAATATGTTTTTCCTGACCCCGTAACACACTGTGTTATGAATATAAATATATGATAATAAATGACCTACTCTGAAAATAAAGAATATTTGAAATAAAAATATTGATTTTTTTCATAAAATATTTTTCAATTTATTATTATGCCTATAAGAATAAATTAATTATTTAATTTTGTATACAATAAAATAATCTTCTACTCCATGTTTATAACCAACTCTATTGATATTTATAAATGCTTTGCTTAATAGAGTAGTAGAAATGAGATGGAGCGTGAATTACTTCTTCAGTCCCAGCTATTTTCGGCGGACAGAAACATATGGCGACAATGAGGACATGGAGGATATAGGACGTAGGAGTCAATAAGACCCCAATAAATTGCATTGAGACTAGAAGAGCATGGCGAATGAGATGATCGGCTATAAATGGGGGCTAATACAGACCCTAACCAGCAGATGGCTGTCCACCCTCTGCTCCAGATATTGTACTCGCTGAGGATACATGTTCTATCAATGGGCCGCTGATTGTCATATCTTTGGGACCTCATTGTCTGTGACGCGGGTCGAATCCGGCCCCGGCACTCCAGGATTTGCAGCACATTAATTTGTGCTTACACAGCTGCGTCCTGTAAATATAGTCTTCACCCCTAATTGATTGACTTCAATAGCTTTGCTGAGAACATAATACCCTGTAGCTGCCTATAACGTCCACCCAAAGGACTGTAACGAGGGGTTGAAAAAAGGAATATACAACCCGTTCAGAAGGAAAACTTTCTTTATCAGTGGATCCAATCCGCACCATCTTGTTTTTTGAAACAGAAATTCCATTAAATTGAAACAATTTTTGTCCAATGACTCTCAGGTTTGCGTTCGAATAAGGCAAAATCAACTTCGTGAGAAGAACGTATATTTTTTTTAGATCCTTTCGCACTCCAACTAGGGTAGGATGCGTAACTACCTATTCTAGTCTAAGGCTCGTGGGTCTGCAAAATAAATTAAACCTTATTAAGCCTCATTTTTTAGGTGTTACCTAAACCATGCCTACCTACATGCTGGGCCATCATGTCCAACTTAATTATTAGTAGAATATTTGAAAAAAAGGTTTGAGTAATGTTTTGAAAGCATAGACCAACGTTTAGATTAACATCACAGAAGAATACATTTTTTTTTGTTTTATATCGATACGAAACATTTATCGTAAGTTTATTATGAAATTTGAAGAAAATTGTGGAAAATGAAATTCATAGTTCCGATGTTCCTTATGCAGTCTAGGTTCTTTTACTAGGTATTGAGGGTTAATCTTGGTCTCCTGAACCATCGTAATCCTCTGCGGATCATGTATCGTTGTGGGTAACTAATGACTAATATGAGTTAGGTATTTTTATACTTTTTTTCATTTTGTGCTTCACGACGTTTAAACAACGAATTTCTTCCAAATCCTAATTTTTTAAAAAGTTAGAGAGACTAAATACGTTTAAAAAATTAATTTTTATACAAACTGAGATGAATTTATTTAATTTTAGTGTGGTCTGGCAAATGATATACTGTAGAGTGAAAAACATAAAACTTGTTTTTGCCATGATTTTCGCTGCAGAGGTTGTATCGACTATCATGTTTGTGTATAGTGAAATGCCCAGTATTGTTACCGTGTGAACTTCAGGGACGACCTGTCTACTAGTACACATTGATTTTATAAAATGTCAATACCTATGACAAAAAACAACAAATTTATAATTTTGGGGATTTTGGCAATACTCGTCACTAATATCGATTAAATGGGAGGCTCAAGAAAAAATTGTTGGTAAGTACTGGTGTAAGCTGTCAGAAGTTTCTGTGAGTTTCATCAGATTTAAAGTCTGTTATGCCTCATAATTTGATGAGATTTTAATTTTAAGTGCATTGTATTATTATTCTATCAAATTTACAATTACTTAGTTAAAATGTATGTTTTATTAAATAAAGACACTTTATCTTCAGGTTACGTTACACTTATATGCATCTGGTTTTAGGAGAAAAACCGCAAAATATTTTTACATACTTGGTAATCCTCTTTAATTGTCCAGCATTGTTTAATCCGAATGTTTTGATGCATATTCTTCTCCTTACAAACTATTACATTTTTTTTTATAATGTTACGCTTTTTTACAACTTCCTATATAATATTTCTAAAATTCCATGTTCCCCATGGCTTCCTCTCGGCGATCCTGGAACTGCCAATTATAGAGCTCTTAATGGATGTTGTATTTCAATAATTCCATTTAATCTATCCACTCTCCCTTGGATATCACAGGCGACGATCTGGGTGGCTCTGAGTTAATCACTCTGATAGCAGGTTGTCGGTATCGGAGGCTGTGTCTCACTCTATGCAAACAGTGCAACATATCATCAGTGGAAGATGAACAACATTCAATTAGCTCAACATAACAGTTGTTTGGCCGAGGCTGCGAGCTGTGTTTGTAAGGGAGATTGCTGTATTCGGGGCAATTAAATTTAATTAATGAACAGAGTGTATTTCTAGTTCGTTAGATATTGAATGAATTAGTCCTCAAATGATAGGCTTTGGTTAGTAATTGAGTTGATTCCGTGTTCTTTATTGCGAGTGTACGAAATGGCAACGGGTGTATATTTTAGAAAATGGTTTCACAATAGCCATCTGCTGGGGAATAAAGTTTAATGTATGGCATAGGTACAATGTTTAATTTTTCGATTAAAATTCCGAATCATATGCAGGTGTGAATAATTAATTATTAAATTTTATTCATTAAAGTTGATTTTATATTCAATTTTTATTTAATGGAGAAATGAATAAGAGAAAGTCGGGGCTGAATAATTTAAGATGTAATTTCTCTATTAAACAAATTTTAATGTATTACTGCATTATATGCTTATTAGTATTTCAGATATAGTTTAATTTAATTAATTCCTACTAATATTAAGAATGTTTATTGAAAAATATATTTTGTTAATTTTAAAGCCTTTCTTGACTTTAGTTATAACTTTGATAGCAATAGCTTCATTTTTAACTCCTATAACATCGTGTCTCCTTATAATCGTCCTCATCGTGAAACAAAAAGTATTAGTAGAAGATCGCTGATTAACCATGTGTACTATTAATGTATCTATAACGTATTTATCTATCTATGTATCAATGTTTTTATATCTATACGTTATATCTTATACACGAACTTCCAAATTTATCGCATGTGTTTACCTATTATAATATTAGATATGAGATTCAATGTTTCTGTCAGATTAGCTATCTATATATTATGAAAAATCTTACCCTTTCTGAGGGTTAGCCTAGGAAGTGGGGACGTTCTATACCTGACTTCCCCCTTTTTCTCATTCGTATGCTTTGTTTCAGTCTGAAAGGTGATTACCCCTATGTTTATAGTTTATTTATATCAATTTTCTTAATTTCTCCCTTTTAAATATTACTATACCTCACCTATACCATATCTACTTCACCTATTTTTTCTGCTTTTTACATCTACCTCTTTACCATATTTATAACTATTTTTAATGAGTTGTCTCCTACAATTTATTAGTCTAGATCTGTATTTAGAACTTTTATCACACCTGGTTATATCTATTAGTAACTTGTTTCCAGGGACGTAACTTCTTTTACGTGTTCGAAGGGAGTTGTAATAATTAAGTTGAAATGTATTCTAAATCAGAAAAACAAAAAATCGCTTTCAGTACAGTAGGGAGAGAAAAAAAGTTTTATTTAAGAAAAAGCAACTTAGATTCGGTTATAGCGTCTTAAAAAAAACCTTAATTATGAATTTTTATAAAATACAAAAAATATTTTACTTTTCGCCCATTTCGCACCGTCAGTTGGCAGAAACTTGAACGATCGGGGTAGACTATTGAAAAAATTTAGACCGACGTAAATTGGGCCAGATAAAAAATAGAAAAAGAAGCTGGTTTAAAAACTACGTAACTGGTCTGACCTTTATCTGAGGTTTACCTACTCTATAAATAAAAAAGTAAAAATCTTTAGGAAGAAGATTTAAGGCATGTTTGATCAAAGAAATGCGATGAGGATCCGATTTTGTAGACAGGAATGGGAGGGCAAAAAGATATTTAAAGAAAGAATGGGAAGGGTAAATTAGAAGAAATATTGAAGGTTTCTTAAAATATTTTTTGTATGGCTATCCACAACACGTTTGTAGTGAGTACTTTATATCATCGGAAAACTGCAAAAAAAAAAAAATTAATATGGATCTCTGAGCCATCTCCGACGACTTTTGATGGACAGCAATAATATTTTATTTTAGAGGAAATAAAACAGTAATTAGATTTTTTTAAACAACTCTGATACTGACAGTCACTTGACAAGAATAGGCAATAACATTTTCATAATTTATAGCATCTATTAAAATAATTATTTCTTGAGGTTATATAATAACGTTATTAATATTTGTGATTTATATTGGTTATAGTGTTATTGATATTTTGACCGGAGATGTGGTCACAAACTAATTCGTTCTCATTTCCTATGACAATTACCATTGGTTGCTAGCCATTGTTCTGTTCCAGTTCTTAATTCATCCACTACACATTTGGGAACTGCTTAAGTATTCGGTAACGTGACCGTGGAACTGTTCAATGGTTAGAGTTCTCTCATTAACTGTAATTGAGGTTAGCTCTAATCCCCCTCTGCCCTACCATGATAGCTATCAACCCTTGCTCATAATCTTTCGCTTCTTTTTATCATTTTTCTTGAATAAAATTGTGAAATTGAGAGCTATTCAATCACTGTATATTGTAATTTAATTATTTGTTATTGTTTAGAGCTATCTTGTGAGTAATTAGTAAAAAAATTGAATAATTTTATATATAATCTTTACACTTTCTTGAGACTGGTTATTATTGGTTAAATAAATAAATTTTGTCCAATTTTAGTCTCAAAACAATTTATGTTTCTTTATAAATCCGATATTTCGGCCAGTTCGGCCATCCTCAAAGACAATATATCACAAACAGCTTTTATTATACATATGATTTTTGACAATTTAAAACAAACAATAATATTATTGATAAATTATCATACGTTAATACAATTTTAGAACCACATCACTTTTAAAAACCTTTATGCAGGCTATTCTGCTCAGGTCATTAATTTCAGTCCACAATTATCCTATTAGACATTAAAATATTAGTATAGTTAATTTATATATATAAATTATATAATTATGTCTAATTACCTATTTTGTTAATTCTTCATAATTAATTAAGAATTATAACTTTTAATCACAGTTAAATTTCACTATTATAATTTATCACGACAATATTCGTAACCTTCCCCACACTCAGGTCAGGCATCTAATTTATTTATCTCAACTATATTTTGGTTAAATTTCCTATTTTTTTATTATTACAATTAATTTCAAGATTAATTATAATCATCAATATTAGTTTTAACATAGTTATTTATTTAGTTTATATTTTCATTAATTAATTTTACTTAAAAAAATCTCTGCATAGTGTTGGTTCAGATTTCTTGTGTCAGTTTTAAAATCCACTGTATAATTAATTTTTTCTGATAAGTAAATATTTTTCTTTTGAATGGATTATTTTCTTTATTTAAAATCAGATTATTTTAAAAATCGAATGTATGCTGGTTTTGGTTGCATGGTAATTGCATGTATATTGATAATTTATTAATAATATTGTTATTTGTTTAAAATTGTTAAAAATCACAGGTATAATAAAAGCTGTTTGTGATAGATTGTCCTTGAGGATGGCCGCATTAGCTGAAACGTTGTACTTATAAAAAAATATAAATTGTTTTCAGACTAAAATTGGATAAAATATATTTATTTAAACAAAATTAAGTACTTTAACACAATAATTTTTATAACACAAAAGTCTATAAAATGGTTCCAAAGTCTTCTTTGTTCTTTTCTACGTTTTTGAAAATGATATATCTCAAAGTAAAGTGGAGGCATATCTTGGTAGGTGAGGGATACTGTGGAAACAAAAAACTTGGTTTCTGAGGACTATTATTGTTTAAATATTAACGAGGATATTATTCTAATCGGATCATCAACAACACCTGATTTAAGTGTTGGGTGAATTTGTTTGGTTTGTGTGCCTCGTACCTAGTGAAGGTAGTGTCAAGTTCGAAGTCCTCTTAATGGCTCGTTCACTTTGGCAGCATTTCTCACTATTTCCTATTTCTTGGTATCACTACCTTTTTCCAAATCTGTCTCAATTGCATGGTATATAGCTTGGGGGTCCTGTGACTAAAAAGTTTTGCTGTGTTCCGTGTAATCTTCATGTAAATAT
>NW_027115831.1:875385-914670 GCF_000696795.3 Halyomorpha halys | reverse complement strand
GATAAAATAATATATACAATATTTACACAATCAACCTGAGGATCCCTGAGCCCACTCTATCCCCCACGTGTGAGGGGTAGAGCAGAGCTCAAGAGATCCCAGCGCATCCCTCTCGCCGCATCACTGGGGATGTAAATATTAAATGATACATCCGCAAAATTGTCCAATTACTATTTTGATCAATGCATCAGTTGAGCTAAAGTGCCAATTTCTTATACTGGTGTAAGTGTTGAATTGATAGCAGTTTGTAATTGTTAAATATATCAGATTACAAGATGCTATTTTCCTCAGCATCAAGTTTAGTAGTTTGTTTACACCAAAGGAACATTGATGCATTATTGCTGCTCAAGTTGTGAACTTCCTAATGATATAAGGAATATGGTCATCTAAGTGGTGATTTGATGTAAATTACTCTTAATTCACTCAAAGGGATATAGAAGATTAGTTCATATCATCGTTTGCGTGCCTTTGTATGCCTGATCAGCCTTCGTGTGGTGCGTTTATATAATTTCACATCCTTATTTTTAATTTGAATGGTAATAGAAACTTAGCGTAAAACGTATGAGACTCTTTCTTGGTTTACTATCTGGTACTATCAAACGCAGCTTACAATTTGGAAATATCAGGCATAGTCAGGGACTACCGAAGCGGAAGTGTAATCGCTTATGAATATTTTCTTTTGTTGGGTACAGCTCATAATAGTTTTTGGATATTTAATCTTGAAAAACATATGCATCATATTAAAATTCAAATCAGGACTCATAAATTTTTAAGAGGATCCAACTCTACTGAAATGGTTCATTAAGTATTCTATTGTGTGATCTATAATTGAAGAGGTCTCTCTGAGACGTTAATAACTAACATTACTCAACTTTTTAGATATAAGAAAAAAATATTATCTTTGACATGACACATTTTTAAAAAAATGCTGAGGTGAAGAAAACTTCCAATTAGAATATTTTATTATTCTATATTTTGTTCTTGTACAACGTTTTAGGATTCACTCCATACCGATGTACTATTCTATACTAAAATTTTAACAAATAATTTAATCTTATCAACAATTTTTATCTATATGTTATGTGTATACAATTAAAATTCTTGTAAACAATATTTACCTCATATTTGTCGATTTTCATTGTGAAATATTGCCATTTATACACTTATAGTTTAATTTTTTTATAACCATATAATTTAAATTAATGTCCTTCACTAGTGGCATTCGTTCATCTCTGAAGCACAAGCAAATGTGCTATATTAGACATTACTTCTTTGGACATATCAATATGCCTAATATGCTGTTTTTTTTACCCCTTATTCCTCTAAATGTAATCCATTTTGCAAATTATGATTTTTTATAAATTTTTGACAATTTTCTTTTTGAGTATTTTCCCGGATTTTTTACATTTATATGGCCAGCCTATTTATTATATCTGTATAATGTGAATTTAAATGACATTTAAATATTAGGTAAATATTGATTATAAGAAATTTAATTATATACAGATAATATATAGATAAAAACTGTTGATAAGATTAAATTATTTGTTACAATTTTAGCATACAATAGCACATGAGTATGAGGTAAATCCTGAAAAGTTCTTCAAGTAAAAAGTATTGAATAGTAAAATATTTAAATTTAAAGTTTTCTTCACCCCAGCATTTAAAAAAAAATATAACCAACTTCCAAGAAAAGAAAATCCAGAACACATTTTTAGTTTTAGCGCATTAGAACTTTCATTAAAGATTATAGGCTGATTCATAACATTGAGATATGGTCCTAAAGAAGCTTTTTATCCTAAAAAAGATGTTTTTTAAATTTCGTAGTGGTGGCCTTTTTAATGAGAGTCCTTTAATTGTTAGGATATGAATGAAAGATTCCTAGTATACTCCTATATCTAGATGCCTCGAGGTTCTGCTCGGTCTCTAGTCGATTTGTCTATTTAGAATGTTGATGTTAAATGTGCTATACTAAGTCTAGGTGCATACGGTGTCGGTTCATAACAACCATATCAAAAATACATTGGAAAATTGCCTATACAAAAACACCTTTAGTTTTTGTGAAATTAATGCTCCGGTTTTTATTGCATTATGCATTTTTATTGTATTATTGCAAGGCAGGTAGTTTTTTTTTAAATACTAGAGGGCTTTAAGATATAATTTACAGCATCATTTTTAATTGAGAAAAAGGAGTAATTTATTTCTTTTTTAATAGGTTTAATGTTGCAGGGAAGATAGATAGGTATGATTTTATTTGTGAAAGACAAAATTTTGTACAAATTCATAACACAATTTACAATTATAAAACAAAACCTGAGTCTAGTTCTCCATTACAAAAACAATAAACAAAAGATAAAACAAATTCTCTATAACAAAACAATAAACAAAAAAAAAACAGATTGGATAATACACAACTATTAACATAATATTCATTACTCCATTATATTTAACTTAAAATAATGAGAATTCTTTTAAATAAACGAAAGCATGATATAAATGAAGATATTAATTGGCTTCGAAAAGTATTTACATAATAGAATTTATATATCATATACAAAATTAAACTTATTACATATTGTTACAATGTAAATATATTGTCTATTCAATTTGGCTTCACTATCAATATTCAGTATATTTTCAATGTTTTGTAGGTTGCAAGATACGGATATGGGTGGCTTTAAGATATATTTTCTATTTTCTTCAAAGGCTGGACAATGTAGGAGGATGTGATACAAACTATTATTGAAATAATTTTTGCAGAATGGACAGAGTTCGTTTGTCTTGAAAGTGATGTTTTTGCTTCCGTTGTTTAGTTTGATATGCTCCGGGTTTCCTACTCTTAGTTGGCTGATGCACCTTATTTTTTTTTTAATTTAACCTATATGTTAAATATGCTTCAGGTTTGAGTAGGTTAAAACTGCAGAGTGATCGGTATATGGGGTTAATGTTTGAGTTCAATGCTCTATTGATGTCAGTTGAGAAGTTGTGGTTCAAGATCTTTTCAAGAACATCGCCTTTATGTCTCAATATTCATATGAACTATTGAACTCATTTCTACATCCATATTGGTGGGCTACATATTGAGTTGTGAGACCCAGTTGTATTCTACGTCAGAGTTTTCTGCATCTAACATTCTTAGTCTGTTGAAACATAGTTTTGAGAGTCTCTTTTCTGACATTAATGACAGTTTGAACCAGTACTCAGGTTTTGTTTTATAATTGTAAATTGTGTTATGAATTTGTACAAGATTTTGTATTTCACAAATAAAATCATATCTATCTATGTTGCAGGGAAGATAGATAACTGACACATGAATTGGAAAAGAAATGAACTATTTTACGGTAAATTGGGTATTGAATGTTTCACAAAATAATATTTTTGTTCTCTCCAAAATTAGAACAAATATTTGACTAAAGGTGTTTTCTGTCATGTCAGTTTATTTTTACTTTTAATTACTTATGTATGGAGTACAAAGTAAATAAAAGTATTGCGATTAGTAAAAATTTGTGTTTTAACATAAGTGTATGTTTTGAGGTTGTATGGGTCCAAAAACCTACTTGCAATATGGTCAGTGTGTGTGTTTCTTTAAAAAGCCTTGTTCAAAGGTAGTACGAAACTTTAAATACATATTTAAGACGGGTATATGCTTGGGGTGTGATAGCAACTTTTTCGATAAAATCAACTCATTAACCAGAAGTGCTACTTTATAGAATCGATTTTTCACATTTTTTTCGATTTTCTCTAAAACGTTAGAGTCGTTTGATTTAACTCGTCATGTCAATGTAGAATCAAATGTTCTTTGATATCAGCTAGGTCTTATCCACATTGCAATAGTCTGAGAGGGCTTAATTGACGAATTTCTTAAAAATCTTCCTCGTATTTAGGTGCAATGAATTCTATACTAAATTAAAGTATATTATTTTTAAAACATTAGGAGGATATTTTAAGGACAATATAGAGGATATCGCATTTGTTTAATGTTTTGTATTTTTTTTTAATTTAGTTTGACTGGGTTTTGATAAGCTCTTTTCGCAATGCAACTTTCTATCAGTGTACAATATGACAAAATAAAAACAGTGCTTCCAAAAGAGATGTATAATTAGTAAATATTATATTAAAGTTTATCGATTTGTATCAGAAAATTATCAAAGCGGATAAAACGTCAGTGCCGCATATTACAAGCCTCGAAGGCCCGTACAACATTACAAGAGTGTTCTTCCTGGCCTATTAGCATATCCGAGTGATTACCGTTCGGTCACAGTCTGTTACTGGAAGGCTGGCCGAAGAACTTATCCCGGTCGACGAGGGGGGAACGAGACCCCCCAGCTGGCCCGCTCCCCTGGAATTCGATAGCTACCCGGTGGTCCGCCTCTTGTTATCAGCATCAGCCAATTTAAAATGAAATTGGGATAAGCTAACTAATGATCATAAGCAATTTAGTAACTGACTTTTTTCTCACGGAGGGAGAGGAGGACGCTTTTAGCCAGAAATTAGAAGGAGGCTTCCATCTCAAGTGGGATTTGCTGGTATAAAAGACCCTCTTTACGTATCCAATTAAAACTTTAATTCTATATTTTATAATCAGAACATCGTATGGTTAATTTGTTGCAGGATTGCCTCAATGAATCTCTTATCAATCCTAGTTGATTATTTAATCTTTTACTATCACCTGTTTTCATTATTAATAGAGAATCAATTTCGAGAATCTGTTGGTATGGATTTCCTAATGGAATAATATTTTTCTATTTTCGGCTGTATTTCCGGTATTAAGTTCTTTTTGGATAATTGTATTTTATTGCTAGTTAGTAATGACGGGCCAGCCTTTAACAACTCAAATTAGAACATAAATTAACCTTACAAATCAGTGATGACTAAGAGATAATATTAAATATATACTAAGACTGATATATAAGACAAAAGTTATTATAATGTTAAAGCTGCTAGAGTAGTTCCATATTCAATGGATAGAATGTGGTGGTAAGTATTAGGAGTGGTTTTTGAAAATCGTGTGATATTTAGAGTTAGGGAAGAAAAGGCCAAATGGTGAAATGAGGACACGGGTATAAAGCGGAAGAGCAAGAATGGGAGAGAGAGTATAGAGCGGAAAAGTGAGAAAAATGGGGTAACGAGTATGGTGTGGAAAAGGTGAAGAGTGGGTGAAGAGGTGTAGAATGGAATAGAGAAAGAGTATGGGAGAGAGAGTATAGAGCGGAAAAGTGAGAAAAATTGGGTAACGAGTATGGTGTGGAAAAGGGGAAGAGTGGGTGAAGAGGTGTAGAATGGAAAAGAGAAAGAGTATGGGAACGGGTATAGTGGAAAAGAGGAAGAGTGGTAGACCTTGTATAGTGTGAAAAAGTGGGGTAACGGATATAATGTTGAAAACAGGAAGCGTGGGAGGAGGAGTATAGAGTGGAAAAGAGGTAGAGTAGTGAGATGGGTATAAAGGAAAAGAGGAAGAGTGGCAGAAGGAGTATTGAGTGGAAAAGAGAAAAAGTGGGGTAACAAGTATACTGTGGAAAAGGGGAAGAGTGGGAGAACAGGTATAAAGTAGAAAAGAAAAAGAGTATGGGAACGGGTATGGGAACGGGTATAGTGGAAAAGAGGAAGAATGGTGGACCGAGTATATTGTGAAATAGGGGAGTAAGGGATGTAATGTGGAAAATAGGAAGAGTGGGAGAAGTGGTACAGAATGGAAAAGAGGAAGAGTAGTGAAATGGGTATAAAGGAAAAGAGGAAGAGTGAGGGAACGGATATAGCTTTACACGATTGAACAGACCATCCTGTTCATCAGCTATATGTACAGAGTTTTGCAACTATTGATTTTTAAGCTTAAAAAAATTAATAAAGATATTCCATTATACATGGCTTTTTCGAATCCCATATTTTTTATTTTTTTCGGATAACAACAGTTTTTAACCAAAATTTAAGCGTAGTTTGATAGTACAAGGCGACAGACAACTATAACATGAAGAAGTTGTGATTAATAACATAATAAAAAAGTCAGAAATTTCGCAGTTTACACCCTCGAATTATTGTTTGCTGGTCAACGAATCCACGATTATCTCTTTCATAACGTGGAACCATTTTCTTAAAGCTCATTATGAAGTAAACATGTATATTTTTCTTTTGTTTAATTAAATTAATTGGACATTGTTGCCTTCGAATTAGGAGTCAATCATGTTTGAACATCGATTTGTTACAGAGGTGGGGGAATGTTGTGTTTCAAAAGAGTAAGCAACCCATCGGACATTTTTTGATAAAAATGACCAAAGGACGTGGAAACTGTTGAAAGAACCGGGCCGTTTTTATTATTAATGGCCCTTGGTCCTGCCTATTCATCTAGAGCAATTTTCTCGAAATGGCGCAACCCTTCCCTACAATTCTCCTTCTCGTTCGGCAACGTTGATTAATATACTTCTTACACCGTCTATTATACTCGTAAGTAATCTATTGCGAATGAATTCATAAGAAGGCAACGTTTTATCTCAATAATATGCCCAAGTATACCTATTTACTACTGAAAGGGGCAAAATATATATATGAACAATGTCATTTTCTACTTAATTATTATGTGTAATATTTTTTTATTTATTTATTTACAACATACTCAATAGAATGAAATATTTTTTCTTATACATTTAATAACTGGGGCGTTTTGGAGTCTGCTACGGCTTTAAGATAAAATTTTAAAATTATTTATAGTGATAAAAATAATGTTTTTATTTATATAAAACAGCTAAAATACAAAACATTGCTAAAAAAAAGTTTTTCAAATATTGCTTTTTTTTTTCTTTTTTTTTAAATAATTTATTTATTGTTATTTACAACTATATACACATATATACAACAAGTAAATTGGCTGTAGGTGACATAGTGACATGATACAAACATGTGGAGAATCTATCCACTGATAGAACTCCAATAACATTTGTAGAGGAGAAGATCTCGGGGCCATCTTCTTTTCAGACGCCTAGGAGGATCAAATATTGCTTAAATTATAATTTCTTAAAACACGTAACAAGTATGGAGTTATTGATTGAAAATAAGAATACAATATAACTTTAGACCTGATGTGGGGTGTAATACATATTATCGACCTGGATCAGCTAATATGTATTTCATGGTAGCCAGTAAAAATGATTCTTAAAACATGAAGTACCCATTCTGGGGCTGTATAGGTCCTTAATGGAACATTTAATTAAAAAAATAAATAAAAAAGATAATTGATAGGTATGTCTAAGTAATATGCATAACTAGATAACTTGAAAAAAAAAATGCAACTAATGATAGAATAATAATAATAATATATATACCTTACAACATTTAGTAACAAAATACTATTTACAGGGAATATAATGATATTGATACATAAATAATAATGATGTTAATAAATTCCTTAAAGCATGTGAGAAGTATGGAGTGAACTTAAAAAAAAAATTAATACAATCTAACTATAGGGAAGGCTATTTATATTTAAGTAACATCTGACACATAATTTCATCAAGTCTTGCCCCAACTCATTAAACCCTCTAATCATAGAAATAGGAAATTATACTAATCCTACAACCGATATAAACACTATAGAATTAAACAGATATAATGTTAACATAAATCAATGGTGTGTATTAGGCTACCCAATGAGTTGTATTCTATTCTATCCAATGTTATGTATTTTATTTTTATTCAATCATGTTTTATGTTTTTTTCTCCTTCGGTTTATTTTATTAAAATGAAAAATATTGAAATTTGGAAATTATATTGAAAATGTAATTAGTATCAGGAAGATAGTAGTGTATAGCCCCTTATCGTATAAGGGGTTTCCCAAAACAATTTAGTAAATATTTTACATTTTATATTTATGCAATAAAAATATATTTGAAAATAAAATTTAGGTAATATAAAATATGTGACAATCGAAGGGACTAAGTGGAGAAAAGAAAAAACACAGGCAGTTATTCGCTCAATACAAATCAGTTATTAAGATTCATAAAATTTTAAAAGTTCCCAGTCTAAGATTTATTTTTTAGATTTTTTTTTCTTTGAGATTGATATAGATAGTAGTTGTTCTGTTAAACGGTTGAACAAATATGGTGCCATAAAGTTTAAAGTGCATTTAATATTTTCCTAACTTTTTAAATAACTATTTTCATTTCTAAACGAATTACTGCTCATAAATTCATGTTTTATTTACAAATAGATAAAGTTGTAACTATTTTGCGATTTTCTGCTCATTACTTTTGTGCTTTATCGTTTTCAAAGTTTGATTCTGTACATTTACAAGTTTTAATAAATTAGTTTCAGCACTGGCACCGTAGCATTCGAATCCATAATGAAGTATACCTTTTTATTAGCATAGTAAAAATATTAGCGTAAAAATTACAATAGTTTTGTTTTACTATAATTTTTTGCTATAAGGATTATTGATGCTTATCTAACTATTAAGCAATTAATTAAATTTAAGAAATTCTAGTTAAATATAATTTCGGTGATAACATCTGGCGAATGAAATGGTTGTGTAAAGTTGTCGGGATGGATAACGAAATAAATACTAAAAGAGTAATCAGAGCTAAACCGGCGGGTAATCTTACTAGCGATCGACCGAAACGTAGATAGGAGGATTGAGAACATTAGGTTTTGAGTTTTGATGGAATTCAGTGAAGGAAAATTTATAGACAACTGCTAGTGCTATCGGTATGGAACCTATGCATTCCCTAATCAGTTTAACACAATTATTATATCTTTTATGATGATGAAATAATAGCCATCCAATTTTTTAATATATAAAAGGTTTTCTCTTTAAAATGTGAAGACTTTCTTCTTGTGTTTGAATAATGATCACTGATGCCTCATCTACGAGATCTGCCTTCTTATCATGCGACCCCTTGGAACTTTTTTTTTTTTACGAACTTGGATATATGATACAAATTATTATACAATTTAATACCCTTCCCTGCTGGACCCGCCTCACTAAGTCCCCCGAGGAGCGACGGTCCTATATCACTTTTGTAATATTTTCTTAAAACGGGAAGAGGAGGCTTCATTATAGTTTAACTGAGCAATATTTAAAAAGCGCCTGAAATTGAAAAACGGCGTGAAAGTAGTTGCAAGGCGAAACTACTTGAATTGGATTAATTATAAGACGGGCTGCGTGGAATATAGTTGAAGATTCGATTTAATTTTCGTGTTACTGGTCTATTTTTCATAACAAGCTCATTGTTCTGCCCTTTAATTTGCTATTGTGCGTGAAAGGTTAACGCCAAGATTTCCTGTAGTTTTCGTTTTTGGATATTAGTGCCAATAATTCTTTTTTCTTTCATTATGCTTTAACTTATCTTATCCACTTCTCTTTAATTTTTTTTTTAAATATTTATTTATTGCTATTTATAACTGTACATTATAATACATTTAGTAAATCTGATCTAAGTTAAATTGGAGTGCTACAGGCGTGTAGAGAAACTACCCATTGGTAGCACTCTAATGACATTTTACATTAGCTGGTCTTGTGGCCATCTTCTTTTCAGGCGCCTCGGAGGATTGTCAGGAATGGAAGAGGATGCATGATTAGAAACTAGGGGGTTTGAGTGGTTCTCTTTAAATTTAAAAACAAATAATACAATTTACTTACTATTATATTGGAGTTAAATCATTAAATGACCTACCACATGATTTAAAAACAACAATTCATAAAAATACTCGTACTTACAATAACACCTCATAGAATACCTTTTGGAGAAATAAACAGTCAAAATGAATTTAATTTTTGGTTTGCATGGAAAATCACATGGATGTAAGCCTGTAATCTATGTATTAATGCGTAGGCCTATGATAAAAATGTATCAAACCTTTTTTATATAAAATTTCAATGTATCAAATTTTAAATGTATAATCGCAATGCATTCTACTTAAAATATTCATAAAAGCACAAAATAGAGGAACCAGAGTTCAGCCAACTCTCTAACACGAGTTTCATCTATTACAGGGAGGTAGATTCCTGTAAAAAGGGCTTTGAACGAAATTTTAAAACGAAGCGTTGTTACATAATATTGTAATGAATTGAAAAAAGTATAGGCTGGTATATCATTATTTATACTAAGAGACATCTTAGTACGACTTAGCCTGTAGGAATTTTTTTAAATTTATTTATTTATTCACATTTACAACTGGATATAAAACACAATAAGCAAATTTGAAGTAACATCATAATGATATGATACAGCATGTAGAGAAACTACAAAGTAGTAAAACTCTAAAAACATTTTACAATATAAGGTCACGAGGCCATCTTCTTTTCAGACGCCTCGGAGGATTTGGGGAGTGGGTTTGGGTGGTTAGGGAGTTTATAATGGAAGGAATGATATCGAGTTCGGGAGTTTAGGATTTAATATGGCCCTTAGGCCGAAACGTTTAGATATTCTGGAATAAACTGTTAACGATAAGGAGATAAGTCCCACTGAATTCCATCTTTCTATATAAAAGTTAAAAATTTCGCTCTTTTGGCCTGAATCATTAGTGCCAATACAGAGCCGAAACTGAATTATGCCAAGTCCCACACAGGGTTGTCAAAAACCCTTTATAGCTTTCCGGAAGATTATTAACATCCTCATATCCTGCACTTACACGATCCTTCGAACCTATAACCTCGGGCCGGTGTAAGATCTCTTCCTACATGCATCTTATTAACCGGGGTTGTTAACAGGCTCAATTAACTAGTTAATTGCGGAAATTATTAATTCATATCAATTAACTGACGTGAAATCGGTTAGTTAATATAATGGATAATATGTTTGATAATATCTCTTATCTGCGAATTCTCTAAGAGCTATCTCGTTAGTCTGATTCTTCGCCGACTTAGTTCACGCAGGTGATCTCAAACTCTTCAAGATAAATTTCTAGATAATTTTTTTTTTAATAACAATAAATTTTTAAACCAAAATTTAAGAGGACAAGGGACTAGTTAATGAATGATGATCAGTGATACCGCATCTATGAGTTCTGCACAAGGGCATTTTGGCGTAAAAGGTTAATTAGTCGTGTTTTTGCAACTACAAAATCATAAATCTCAATTGTTTTATTAACCGATATTTTAACAAAAAAGTGCAGCGCAGAGACTAATGAAATTTATATTATTTTTATAATTTCTACTATGTTTTTATAAAATCATCGGTTTTTTTTTTGTTTTTCGAACCGAACCTTTTTTATGTCGAATTTGAAATTTTTAAGTTTTTAATTAAACATATTTTTAGTAAATAAAGAAGGATCAGATTTGTATAATATTTTTGAGATAACATTATCTGAAAGAATGTAATTGATTTTCATGCACGTTACATATTTTGAACCATTTGTATTATAGATCCATTAAGAGTTTTATTTTACTCTCTGGAGAAGAAGTAGGCAACAGAGAAGATTTTATACTTAATCTTTTCTATAATATAAATAATTATAACATAATAAATATTAATAAGTGACATATAATAGAAGTTATTGAGAACGCCTACCCAGTGTAGCAGCCTATTCCTCCAGGACCATGTGGGAGTCATGGAGTCGGTTAGTTACCGGCTACATATGTTTTGCATAATAACAGTGCAATACGACCCATGTTATTATGCAGATGGATTGCATAATAATATGCCACTAATTCATTTTAAATAATTCCATTCACCGAAGCAGTGTTAATTGTTACTGATCATGTTTTAAAATATAATGACTCCATCAGTTGCGTTTCATGACGTACTGGAGCTAAGTATTTATAAATCCGATTAATTTTTGCTTGTAATAATGTTATTTCTTAGATCTCATCAGAATTCCTTCAATTTATGCATTTTTCTTCCTATTTATCTATGATGACGCTGTATTTACCAGCCAAATTAGATTAAGTTTTTTTTTATTCCCGAATTTTTTAGTCCATGCAAGGCACCTTAAGCAAAAAAACAATCAAGATAAAATAACTTAGTTACTCGATACCCTCTCTGTTAGAAAATTTGTCAAAAGAAGGCGATATCTATACTACCACGACGCTCGTTTGGATTCACGTTCATACTTGCAATGTGTTATGCTGCTCAAAGTGAATCTATCATTTCCATTTTGGTTTGGATTCAAAAGGCGTAGAAAACACTGGGCCTCAGCACACAGGATTTATCGAGAAGTTAGTTGTGTCAACCCGGAAAGGATTCACCGCCGATTCAATAAGTCCCAGTGGGTACAAGTCTTTAACATTCTCTATTCTGAAGTGGCGAGTGTCTGTGTGGGTTAAAATAGATTGATAACCAATAAAATAGATTGGTAACATAAAGGATACCCCTTACTTTCTATTCCTACTTTATGATTACTAGAGGACGTTAAACTTTTATCATATATTCTAAATACAAATTATCTTTTATAAAACGCTTTGTGTATTAGAGGTAATTCAGATTAAAAAAAAAAAAAGGTATGCTGGGTAAAATTAATATTATTTTCCTTATGGAATTCAAACAGTTAGACATCGTTTTGTCAGATTTCGATAGCTCCTAAAACTTTATACGAGTGAAAATAAAGTTTTTAGGACAACCTTTTTTTTTTTATATGTCCAAACGTTGCTTCTTTCGAATTTTTTTTAGAAAGGGGGGTCCTGGTCATTTCTGACATACGGGAGATTATCTACAGGGCACAACCCTTTTCTAACGATAGTGAGGAGAGTGGGTCCAGTTTTTATTTCATGGGATCGCCACAAAAATAAAAGTTCCAGGTTGTTAAGATCTATGCCTCAACTCTCACGGCTACAAGCTGCCCTCCAAAACTAGGATCATCTACGTTCTAACCCGATGTATTATACTTTAATAAAGGCGAGGGGTAAAACACTGCAAACTTGTTTTATGCCATTCCCTGAACTCATCACACTACAGACACTAATATTCGTGATAATTATGGTAGACTTCCCTTTAAATTTTTTTCACATTTATTTATTTAGGTCTAAATTGCCGTTTTCAATCAACTTGCAAGATTTTGAAACGAATTACACCAAGTTTTAAAGTTGATACATTTATTTTCACTTAATTCCGGAATGGCTGAAAGTTTGGAAATAGCCCATGTATTAATATTAATATTAAAACAGTAACATTTCTGAGATTTTTAGTTTTTTTTTGTTATCTTAAAAGGTTTCTCAAACAGGCTTTCAGTTTCTTAAAAAGTCAATTTTCAAGCAGTACTACGCTTGTAATATTTTTTTCTTCGACATGTGAGCTATTTCCTCACGATTGAATATCAAAAACTAGAGAAAAGAAATTTACATAAAAAAATATTGTCATTGGTACCAGACTTCATACCAGGTCATGGAAATCTGTAATATAGAATGTCTCTGAATCAGTGTCGCTTTATCAACCTGAAACTAATTGTCCCAGACTCGCTACCTGACTTAGAGGTGCAACAGAAATAGCTAATGACTCAGCTGGGCAGTCCGGAGGGGAACACCTCACAGCTGCGGCCGGCTTTTTACCGGGCTATATCGTCCTCCATTACGAGATCCGACATGCAGAGTGCGTTTTTTATCTAAAGCGGGTGTCATTAGGCAGCGCTTTTGGACAAAGATGGCGGATTTGGGAAAAAGAAAAATGTCCCATTCAAGGCGTTCAAAGAAAGGCGGAAGGACGTAAGAAGAAGAATCTTCCACTCGTTTGTGTAATCTGAGGCGGATGGGAGCGTAATTTAGACTCACGACTTCTGAGTCGAAGGGTGACCGCTGGTGATGTTCTGAGAGTTCTCTTAGTCTTAACGGGGAAGTTGTTGTTTACCGGGAAATTAACTGGCGATGGTTATTCCTTCCCTCATAACTACAAAAATATCAGATTTATTAACTTTCTATAACACTTGAGGCGTTTACTATAAAATACTCTGTGTTTGAAAACCATATTTCTTAGAAAGTATTGTAAATTATGTAACAGTATATGAAATCATCTCTCAAATATTGCGGTACAAATATTCAACATCGAGTAAACAAATTATTCAGTACTGCTCTCCACAAAACCTTGTTTTGAACAAAATTATTTGATAACCTGAAACTCATCTACTTGATTTCTTCTCAGGTTTAGATCGATTTCACTCAGCTTTCTGTCTTTTGACTCCACTTATCAGGATCGGCCTATTTGCGTTTCGCATCTTTTGAAATATTTTATCTAATACGTATGTAAGTTTGTCAACATTTACTTAAAAAACAAAAAAAAAAAAGAAAATCCCAACTGAACCTCCATTCAACCATTCTATAGAAAAAAATGGCGTTCTCATAAACTTCTCTCATTCAATCAGTTCTGTGAACTTTAAAACCAAGATAGTGCTTTGAAACTTTTGTAAGTTCCGAAATTTCTCAAAATCGGATTAGCGGTAGTAGTTTTAATGCTCGAACAAGGATTTGACTGTAGCCAGGTAGAAGAAACAAAAAACAAAGACTGACTGTCACGACATCAAATTTGATACCTTTATCTATAAGGTATAAAAGGCAACTGAAAATTTTCCATTTTGAGTTCAATGGAATAAGGAAGAAATATATTTAATCCATTCTATCAAATGTTATTGATATACATGATGAATCACTCTTTAATTCTTAATTTTTTTATAATCACTTCTAAAACAGTAAGTTGGACGAACAGTATTTTCGTTATTAATTTATGTAAGGAATTAATTTCTCATCTAAATTATATTTTATTAATCCTTTGCGGCGCATATTAGGTGTTCAATTTTTTTTTTTATAGGTATCTGAAAATTTATGACATTATTTTAAATAAGTTCGTAGGACGTGTAAAGAAATTTTCTATTACACTTCTGAAGAATGGTCGTCCATAGATAGACACCATTCACGCAATGCAGACTCAAGAATTTTCAAAAGGATAAAGTATATTATATTTTCACATAAACAATATTATCCGTGTATAATAAATATAGTAATGGTTATCTTAAGTTGATGTTATTAGGTTATGAGAAAAATTACTGGTAAAAAGTAATGTACATCGCATGTACTTCATAAACATCGCATTTGGCAGTATAGGAGTAGTGAAGACATTAGCCAGCCTTAGTGCTAATAATAATTCGAGAAACCACTGGTTGTGATGGTCGTCCAGTCATCGACTATGATAGCTTCCAGCAATGTAGAATCAATGATAAGTACCTAATATCGATTCAGCAAGGAATGTTGCCTCGTTGTGGAGCCTAAAGCCCAGGGGTGATGGGAGCTAAGCAGGGATAATGCGGGCCCATGTATACTTTTAATTATCTCCCAGGGAGAGTGGCGGCTCCTTTGATCTGTCAGTGCCGGCGAGATCAAAGGCCCCGGCTCCCACCGAAGGCGGACATACTAACTCCTGGGAGGGGACAGGCGCCGGCCAATCAGCGAGGTGGGCGTGGCCTTCCCCTCCCCCCTTCCTCTGCCTATTGGCTGTCCAGAAAACATCCGACCTCATTAGCCCTTGTCTGTTGTAATATATTTTATGGGCTTCTTATGCTCCCGGCAGTGGATCGCTCAATTCAACCAGTCGTCCCGGGGGTGGGTGGAAAAAATAGAACGCGATTCTCATGGGATGAACCCAATGATTCCTTTTAGGGTTTTTCTTTTTTTTGTTTTTGGTTTCGTCGGCCAGAGGTCGTTAAAAAGATCAAAACAGCGATTATTGGGCTAGCGTATCATCCGAGTCCTAAATTGAAATCTAACGACCATGGGAAATTAAATTACGTGAGGGCAGAAATCATAGTAAAAAAAATAAGATTGATTATATTTTTTCTGATTTCACATGATTTTTGGTATTATGAAATGAGTTTATTTCGTTATAAATAAGACTAGGATTCTTAGACAAGCTACGAAACTAATTTATTAGTTAACCAGAATATAAAAATACCAAACGATTTATTTATGTTGTTCTTTGCTGACCGCACCCCCCGACAAACTTCTCCAATAATTAATAAAAATATCACTATTAATTAAAAAATACAATTAAGTTTACTATCGTTAAATTATTTCATTAAAACACACAACTTTTAATGAAAATATGTAAAAATTTTACAACACATTAATTAATAGTAGTTTGAAAATAAACGAGATTTATTAAAAATAATATAGTGTAATATCTCATATTGGCTGGATGGGGAGTTTACTTTAACTAAACTTTTTTTTTCTTAGCAGTTAAAAAAAACTTATAAGCTTAAACAAAATTCTCATCTTGTTCCATTATATATTGTAACAACACATAAATTATATTAGAAAAAGATTATCAGGGTTGCGGTCAAGATTACCAAAAATATATTTATTAATGACCTTTATTTATTAATGAGCCTAACTATTTTTGCTTATCTTAGCCTTCATCCCTGACTATCTTCTAATTCACATACATCATAATAATCATCTATATACATATAAATTGTTATGTTGTTTACTTAATTGTATTTTACTTGGGCTTCTTACCAAATATCAGTTCATCATAGCTACAAAAAAAGTTTGTAAAAATATTAATTCTTAAATAATTAAATTTTGAATGATAAATATTTATATATGTTTACCGTTAAAGTAATGAGGAACGAAGAAGTAGTCCAATGCAGGTAAAGAATAGTACTGGGTAGAAACGTTTGAACACCTGAACTAGGTGGGGAGAAACAGTTGGTGAGGATTTTCTCAGGTAGTGTAAAAATGGATAGCGATATAGTGTGGTGCAAAAAGTGAGGTGGATATATAAATGATAAAAATATGAAATGTATTACTCTATTTTTTATCTGCTCTATGGTTGATAAGTTTTTGTATAAATACGGGTATACCTTTAAAATAGTATTTTATTATTGTTGGCCCAATGTGCATTGGAAAATACTTGCTTCCAATGTTTCCCTCCACTGTCAATGTTTTTAGCCAAGTACAACTGAAACTTACATAATAATGTATCAGCCATAATACCCGTCCAGTTTTGGAACATGTGCCAAGCTGGACACGAGTGTGTGTGGCTCTTCCTTTATTATAACAAAAGGATTTGATTTTTTGATACGATATTCTCAACTAGTTCGTATTCGATTAAGGAAAGAATTATTCGTAAACAACCATTATTATTATTTTTTATATTAATTTACTGATAATCCATTTATACATTAAGGAAATGCATTTGTTTGGTTTTTTTATTACTTTTTATGATGAGAATTAATTAGTTATTATTATTATTTTGTAAGCACAGTTACCTATTTCTTGTTTTGAATTTTTCCAGAACCAAGAGCTTATTTTAGATGTTTGTTGTCTGAATTTTTCTTATCAATACCTATAAATTTTATTGTAACAAAAGATAAAATTGTTAAATGCATAATCCTTTGCATTATATTCGCTCATATTTTTGGCAATGGTCAAAATATTATTTTTTTGAGCTGAACTCTTCTGCTGCTTCCTGTGTTGTAAAAAATACTGTTTGAAGAAGTTAATTTTACTTGAGACGAAAATTTGTCAGAATTGGCTAATTGTTACTCTAATGAATGGGATGTTCGGGTTGATTATTACGTACCTCACAAATGATTTCTATTTTAAAACTTTGTCAATTACATGTCGCTGGTGTGCTGTCTTGGTGTAGACTTCATTAGTGTATTGTTTTCTTCGGGAGAGGAGAAGTTTGGTGATTCAATCTTATATTTATCCGATTTTAAATTTTAAATGACTCATTTATTTTGTTCCATTAGTGACAGATATATTATTTATAAATCCATGTTGTTTGGTCTGGTTGGGTCGCTTTAGATCACTGGTTCCTAATCCCTGGGCTGCGAATGACAGGTGGGTCGCGAGAAACATGGGAATGGGCAAAACTGACACTCGAACGTCAGGAAATGTTAACTATCGGATAGTTTTAACAAGTCTTTTTAAAACACCTCCATAACAACCTCTATAAAAGGGTTACTTTTTTTTTTTTTTCCAAGGTCATTTTTTTTTTTTAAAGTTTGGGAAGAGGATGGTTCAATTTCTAGTTAAGAGATTCGCAAACGCTAACGTGGTTGGGAACCATATCAATGTTTGTCAATACCCGATTCTAAATGGTTAAAAGGTCAGCGACATGTGAATGGGAAATTATTCAAATTTTATAATAAATTGAATATAAATATTTATTAAGTCACTGCTTGTGAGAGAAATTGTTTTACCAAGATATAGTTAACTTTTTCAATCGACATAGATAAAAGTAAGCTATGACAGATTTTTTTCTTTAATATTACAAAAATAAGCCCAGTTTTCACAACTTTAAAGTCAGGAATGTGAGTTTTTTCAATATTTTTTTTAATAAAAGGTGTTGAGCCCGGTGAATCAAATTTTTAAACTTTTTTTTTGTTTTGTTAAGTTTTTTTGAACTCTTCAGTTTGGCATATAACAGAGGTTAAATTTTAAAATCCCATGATACCTTCAGTTTTTCAATTGTATTGAAATGGGTACGTAAAATCTTGTGTTATTTTAAGCACATAAATTACGCAGTTTTACCAAATGAGAAGTTTTTATTAAATATAGACACATTTATATGTATGAAGTACATTGTTTGTTTTTATCCATGGAATAATTTTTACTAAATAAATCTAGAGAGCTCAGGATCAGCTTGTCGAATGGATATTCGTCTTTATATCAGTGTTATTTCCTATTTTTTTTATAAGAGAAAACCAATTTGATGTCTGTAAATATTTAAGGTTTCCAAGTCATCGTGATGAGGTAGTCCTTGAAAGATTTTTTTTTAGGAATTTCTGCTTATCAAATATAAATATTTTCCTAGTTAGAGGTGGATATGGTAGTTTGTAGGATTGCACGTAGGTAGGGTGGTAATCTCAGTGAATTTTACTGCTTGTCCAAATCCCGTTCCTTATATGCAATGTCATGTTCTCCTCTAACGGCTTTGAAATGAGCTGAAGACATTTTCTGCTGCATAACTTAACAACATTACGATTTAAACACAAAGGTATAAATAGCATATAATTCTACGATAAACTGTCTACTATAAAATTCTTAAACGGTGAGAAATTATACAAATATAAAAGGACCTAATTCCTAAAAAAAAAAAAAATTTCAATTGGGAGTTATTCACTGGAAGATAAGACTTGTCACCTCCCCTTCAAAAGTTATTTAAACGAACCCAAAAAAGATAGTATTAAAGAAAACAATTAATTTAAAAAGACCATCAAAGCCTCAAGGTTCATTCGTATGTCAGGTAATTATTTAGATAGCAAATTCTTATTATATTAAATTTTGTACTATGAAATGATTTGGTGCTGAATTATTCAATTGATTCAATACTGAATGATTTAATGTCGTTATAACTCTTTAATTGATGAATAGGTTTAAAAGTTTCAGTACAGTTTTAATTTTTTTTCCATCATGTAAAACAACTGTGTATTTATTTATTTAGTTATTATTATATAGTCTTATAAAGTTTTATATAAATAATTTATCTTAGTTCGAAAATAAGATTCATCACATTGCTTTTGTTAAGGAATCTTCGCGTTTTTTTAATTATTTGAACATTAATTGATGGCTCTTAAAAAGAGGAATAATCAATAAAGCATTACCAGAAGGATTTTTTCACACTAGTCATTGAGTCAAAACAAAAACTGATAAATAAAATTAAAAAAAAAAACCCTAACAGTTTTATTTTGGAATAACAAACAAATAATCTCCTTTTAGTCAGTTTTTAAATATATATATATATATGGCACCAAATCTTTGTATTTGTTTACTTTTTGGATTTTACGTTATTCAACTTATCTAAATCTTATATTGTACTTATTTATTATCGTTTTATGTAACAAGTAAACTTTATCTGTATAGAAAAAATAGCCTCTAAAAACACTGATAGGGGCAGACTCCATAGCTAAATTGTATTGTAAGCCAATACAAATATGTCTATCCAAAAAAAAAATTAAGTCTGTACCGCTACAACCCATAAAGGGTCAGGAGACAATACTTTCTAAGGAACTGTTACTAGACCAACGGTTGTGCAAAAAAGTGATTACGCAGAATCACGCTCGCCTATAAGTACCTACACTATGCTGGGTATACTCCAGAGAGTTACCGAATCCACAGGGCTGACTCACGGTTACAGTGAGACAGAAAATAATTATTTGACCCATCCAGACTTGAACCTGTGTCCTTGCAGTTAGTTAGCTCAGATCATTACTATATCTATCTGTATAGAATCTTGTAGGGAGATAGTCCGGATGGCGGTCAATAAAAGTATAATAAAACTATATATTGTTAACCAACGTTTCGCCCTACTTTGCTGGGATTCGTCAGAGCTGTCAGATTGAAGCAGACGACGTCATAAAAAAAAAAAAAAAAAATTACAGAAAATAAAAAAATAAAATAAAGAAATATTTAAAATAAATAAAAATAATGGAGAGAAATCTATACCCGCTCGTAGTACCAACGCAGACGTTTCTTTTGGAGATTTTTTCAAAGAAAAATAAGTGTTGTGCTGGTAACACCTATTCCATCTAAAATAAGAGGAATTTGTATTTCAATTAATATGCTACATAGGTAAGAAGTAGGTATTACGAGGATGCAGCTTGAGGAGTTTATTCAGCGTAGATAAATATTTTTACTTTATTATAAAGTTGAAACATCTTAACTTCATGGATTATTTTTTCTCTTATCAACCAATATTTGATATATGGACGGTAGGATTGAATGTAATTATGTAAATATTTATATTCAGTTATTTTATTGCATTTATCATTATAAATAAGAATACTTCTGAGTACAAATCATTGTCTGTGTGTAAATGCATGTATGTGAACTACCTAGTTCAGAAACGATAAGTTGTACGAAATTGAACCTTCAGGATTCAATATAGGTTTATGCCTCGGACGTTACTGCAACTTTTTCGCTTTGAAAGTAAAAAAAGGTTGTCCTTCGACTTAACGGACGTGACACATTTATTCATAGATTTTACACTTTTTTACAATTTACTCCAAAACGACTGTAACGATTTGGTTTTCTCTTAATAACGTAGAATATCAATACAGAACTTGGGGACATGAAATACTGAATTTTCGAATACAATTTCCCCCAAAGTGCCTTCAATTTCGTTTATTAGAAATAATTGAACACGCTTTATAACAGTTAGAAACGGATAAATTTAAAAGAATTTGATAATTAATTAAAGTAAAAAATAAATTTTTCCGAGTGAAGTTGTCATGACTATAAGATTTTACTTTTACTAACCTATACATGAAGTTGCAAGGAAATAGTTGTCTACACCTCACTCCAAGTTTTTAGATAGTAAATTCTAGTTTTATAAATTTCAACGGATTCTAGAACGTAGGAATGTTAATATAATATTTTTTTAATTTTACAAGAAATTAAACAATAGTCATTTAAACACTTAATTATAATTAATTTATTCAATAAATTACGGGTCACCCATTAAATCATTACCGATCTCGCCAGACTACGCCGCCGTAAGCGTTTATGCTTTAGAATGGTCGACGATTTGCTCTCATGCTTTCACTTATCAAAGGTAAAGTAGAATTAGAAAGCATCAATAATGGCCAGCGATTATTTCAACTTATCAAGTACTTCCAACATCTTATAATCGGTGACGTAGCGTGGGTGTCAGCCTCCCCCAAATTTCAAATCAATTTATCAGGCTGAAATGTAGAAAAAAGTTAAAGTAACATCCTAGGCATAAACCTATCTTACATCTTGAAGATTACAAAAGACTGATCTACATGACTATTATAAGGCCTATTTGGACATACAGAGTTGAGCTATGGGGCTCCGCTAAACCATCTAATTCATCTCGAATCCAATCCTTACAGTCCAAAATCCTTTGTAAAATCCTTAATGCTCATCACTTTGTCACAAATAAAATCATCCATCAGGACCCCAATGTCCCCTATGTTGCCGATTTGGCTAGAACCAGATACCAATCCTTCCATAATAAACTTCCCAACCACCCAAACCAACTTGTTTCTAACCTGGCTTCTCCTTCACTACGTAATAATCCTCCTTGGCGTCTGAAAAGAAGATGGCCTCGAGATCTTCTCCTTTAGAAATGTTTTTGGAGTTCTATCAATGGTTAGATTGATTACAGCAAATTTACTTGATGTGTATATATGTATACAGTTGTAAATATCAATAAATAAATTATTAAAAAAAAAAAATCTTGAAGGTTCAGTTTCGTACAAATTCTCTTTTCTAAGCTAGGGAACTCACATTCACACATACGTATTTAGATATTGATTTATACTCAGAAGACTTATATTATTTCATTGAAAAAAAAAATTGAGTACTTAATCTTTATAACAGTCTCCACATTCTTTATGTTTTTAGTTTAGTTTATAGTTATATTCCTAAACTAAGGCTTAGAAGATGGAATGAGAATTCTTAAATGGAGATGGTTGCATTAGACCTTCTTTTCTAATTACTCTTAAAAAAATCTTAATGAACACCAGAAATCATTCATATGTTAAATAATGATTTCCAATTTATTTAATTTTTTTTTTGAGAGAGTATTATGAATTTTTGCAAGTTTGTTTATTGTTTTAAATAACGTAAGGATTTTGTACATAATGGAAGTAGATAGGTTATACTGTTTTAAATGAGCATTTTTAATCAAAATCATATAATAGACACCAACTAGTTAGGATGCGATCTTCATAAACAATTATTGCTGGGATAACCGAATGTTTCACTCATGAATTATATGAAATATAATATAATACGCCATTTGGAGCGCAATAGTTGAAAAAGTGTTTTGAATGAACGTCATTTGTGTTTTAAGGATTAATGAAACAAATCAATCACTTTTCATCTGTACACAATATTTTTTATAAAAACCAGAAAAAAATGTTATATATTAATAGCTAGGATCCTTGAAACTCCTAAAACTGTTTTAGTGGTTAAGATATGGATATTGATTGTTTGATTTACCATCCAATGATCTTCTAAACACAGTATGAAAGTCTTTACTTTCGGTGACCAAAAAAAAAAATTAATCCTGTACTATGACAATTCAGATATAATTAAGCCGAATCTTTTCAGAGTGTTATCCTTCCACGTTATTTTTTTTTTTTTGTTCAGCCTTATTTGTTGAAAACATTTTCTAAAAACAACAACTCGTATATTTAATTGGCTAAAGTTAAATAAATTTTGTGTTTATACATATTTATTCGTTCTCTTACAAAATTACGTTTTTATACATTTTTTTTTAGAGACCTTCCAGCTTATATTGTACTCATGGCAATGAGCAGTTTTCTATTAAAAGTCGATATCTTATGGTTTTGGAAAATTTTTATGGGAACATCTTATGTAGATAAGTAACTAACAGTAAACTAGCTACTTTTTCTTTTGCAAAATTATATCAGAAATATAAACGTTTACTAAAATTAGCACTATGCTCTTAACTATTTATTCAATTTTTTATAGAGTCAATATTTAATATATGAAATCTGATTTTATAGAATTAGTCATCCTGTACGCTTAAAGGCTCTTATATAAAGTGTTTTCATTCAATAATTTCACACTTCTAAATACAAGATTTGTGTAGTCAACATGTGTGAAGTTTTCGTGCCCGCTTCTGGTTATTATAAAGCTATTAGCTGGTAGTTGTTAAAATAGTCCTTATTTCATACCAAAGTTTCATAAAATTTCCCCCTTACTTTTTTTTTTTTTGTAGAAAATAGTTAATATTTTCAGACCTGCATGTTAGAAAGTAATAGTTATAAAGAACTCATTTTTTATTTTATGTCTGGAACTACAGATATTCCTATAGACTTGAAAGTAGAATAATACTAGCATTCTGACAGTTATAGCTTTGGAGTTATCTAATAATAATAAACTAAAAAAAAAAAAAAAAAAATGCAATTTCACTTAAAATATGAAATGTTTTACCAATTTCAACAAAATGAATCTTTATTCTGAAAAGGTTTTCATTTTTTTCTTTACGTCTTTTGTGGAGTTAATCGAAATTTAATTGCTGGAACTCAAAATCTAAATTCGCGTAGATTGATGTAATCTGTACTCATAGATACAATTGTAGTGAAGTTATTAATTTCAAAATTAATTTACCCTTCTTTTTTTTTACAATGAAAAAATAAGTGGAGTTTTGAAAAAAATAATTTGATGTTCTCTTTATTATCTTTCTTATTATTTCATTCCGAAAAGATCATTAAATGTGTAATTGGCAATGATTGAAAGCAGTGCTGCGCAATTTAATAGGATCGGAGGCCTTATGCTTTTATCGTTTCTTCAATGTAACCTATAAGCGCAATGAAATCTTTGAGGGCGATAGTAAAAGTCGGTATATTTGTCTCAGTTTTTTTTTTTTTTTTTTTTTTTCGTAATTGTACTTAAAATGTTAGATTCCAGAGTTAAAAGTGATTTCCAGATAAGTTATTAACATTTTTTTATTATTTCGGGTCGTTTCATGTGAAATATTAGTTTTCAGAGGAAACGTTATTTAGTAAAACAACTTTATGAAATCAAAACATTGTTATTTAAAATATGTACCCTTATTTTCTCCAACGTCTTATCAACTTTTCAATTCCGCAACTTAAAATTCAGGGTTTTGTGAAGAGATCATGTCAAAAAATGCGTGTTTAATCTGAGAATAATTTTCCAAATTTTTTCTTTTTTTTTTTCTCAACAGATGGGAATGGAGATAAGTCTGATGAGTAAGATGGGTGTGGATGGACTTTGTAACACAGCTCGTTTAGTTCCTTTACTATCTATCGTGTAAGAGTAAAGATCTCTTTCGATTAACTAATGCGAGTTGTTTTTCATGCATTGTGTCCATTTCATTGCAGTACGATGTGGATGTGATGGTTTCACCTCTGGCTAAAAAGGAGAAATAAATTGTTCCTGCTATTGACCACCAAAGAGAAACCAATAATTTGGTTTCGGCATGTGTTCCAGTCATTCAACGATATTTAACCACTGATCTGACCAACGCCTCTTGTACGATCCACTTTTCATCACACCTGATTATCCTTTCGAGAAAAGGCTCGTTATTTGCCTAGTAAAATGCATATCTCTTAACGCTTCAGTTGTCATATTTAAGGGAATACTAAGCAGTGTACAATCAAATATTATCAAAAAAAGAAGTAAATAATATCGGTTCATTATAATCTGTAAACAGAAATGAAGTAAAAAACCAAAGTCCACTAATTCCTCTTTGAATTTCTGAAAACCAATCCTTCCATAATAAACTTCCTAACCACCCAAACCAACTCGTTTCTAACCTGGCTTCTCCTTCACTACCTAATAATCCTCCTAGGCGTCTGAAAAGAAGATGGCCTCGAGATCTTCTCCTTTAGAAATGCTTTTGGAGTTCTATCAATGGGTAGATTCTCCACATGTTTGTAACATGTCATAATATCACTTACAGCAAATTTACTTGATGTGTATATATGTATACAGTTGTAAACAACAATAAATAAATTATTAAAAAAAAAGAATTTCTGAAATGATTCAGTTGTCATCTTTGTTTCAATCTGACAGCCCTGACGAAGCCCTGCTTACACGTTGGTCAACAATAAATTGTTTTCTTCTACTATTTTGATACCTTTATTAACCACCTACTATCTATATCTTCCTACTATCTACTTCATACAGTCAACTTATCTTCTTCCAATAATAAAGAATGTTTGATACTTTACTTGGATACAATTTTTTTATTTGAACAATAAAACTAGTCCCTAAGAAGTGAGAAAATTATATTTTAAAAAAATCATCAATTTCATCTTTCCTGGTCTTTAGTTTATCTTTTAGATAGTAAATTGTAAATTTGATTAGGAGTTTCTTCTTCCATTTTCAAAATGAAATTTACGTTCTTAATGCTGCTCGACCATTAATTTTATTCCTTTGAATTCAATTCATCCAAAGTTGGCGTTTTCTTCGAATTGGGAATGACGTAGGTCCTTCTATAATAACTCATCAGACTATCCTGTGCAAGGAATATTATTAAAAATGAGCAATACATACTACAGATGTATCATGACCCTTAGATGTTAGTGATTAATTTATTGGATATATTCCTAGCACTCAGCAAACCAAGCCTATTAGTGCGAACAAAGAGGAGAGGGGATGTGTGAATAGAGGGATGATGGATGGTGCCACCCAGGTTACGTCGGATCGCTCAATGTAACTTCATTAGTAGGTAATTCACTCTGAGTCGGGTCCCGTCTGTGACCCGGCAACGGTGTTCATGTTCATATTTAGGCTGTGGTAGAGAAGTTTCACTAAGTCACTTTGCGAAAAGGTTTCTATAACGCTAATATGATTTGTCTCTCAGCATTGAAATTTATTCGACAAATGTAATATTAATATACCATAATAATAATTATTTTTATATATTAAAAACTAAAAATACCTAAGAACCTCAAAACATGTATTTCCGTCGAAAATTAGAATTCGAAATCTTGCATGATGGCAATAAATTCACTTATATTTCACATATAGGTAAGTGAAAGTAAAAAAATAAATAATAAATAAATAGGACCAAAATTTACGAAAAGTCTATATATAAATTTAAATAATATACCATGAAATTAAATAATCTGATTAAAAACAGAAAAACATAAAATAAATTTACAAACTGTTGACGATAATACCAGCTATGGCTTCCAAATTGAATAGTGTGAATATTACCAGAAGTTATTATTATTAATAATAATTATAGGTTCAACGCCATTACCACATTAGTGGGGCCACATGATCATAAATCTTACAAGAACAACTGATCGAACAGTCAGGTTCAAAAGAGTGTTTTTAGAAGAAAAAATAAATTGATAAAGATTTAAAAATATAAGAAAGGAAAGCTGTTAACGGTCCTATGTTTCATATCCTGTTCTTAGGGGAAGTTTTCCCCGGAGATCCGAAAAGAGGCCTTTTGTAAGCACTCTTTAGTGGCGTTACTGACTGAGCGAAAATGAAATATAAGAAACGAATCACGTAGATAAATTATTCTGGTTTGATTTTCTAGAATATTTTTCTTCAAAAAATAACTAGTTTTCTAATCACGAGAGAAAAATAACGTTCCAAATCAATGCTCTTATTTTTTCTACTTCCGTTGTAAAGTCGGTAGGTGGCGATTTAGCAAAACTTGGTATACGGATTCAGAGCCACAAAAATAAATAAATAATATTAATAATAATAATGAATAAATAATTTTTTTTTATAATTTATTTATTTTTATTAACAACTGTATACATACATACACATCAAGCAAATTTGCTGTAAGTGATATTACGACATGATACAAACATGTGGAGAATCTACCCATTGATAGAACTCCAAAAACACTTCTAAAGGAGAAGACCTCAAGGTTATCTTCTTTTCAGACGCCTAGGAGGATAATTAGGTAGTGAAGGAGAAGCCAGGTTAGAAACGAGTTGGTTTGGGTGGTTGGGAAGTTTATTATGGAAGGATTGGTATCTGGTTCTGGCCAAATCGGCAACATAGGGGACATTGAGGTCCTGATAGATGATTTGATTTGTGACAAAGTAAGGAGCATTAAGGATTTTACGAAGGATTTTGGATTGGATTCGAGAGGAATTAGATGGTTCAGCGGAGCCCCATAGCTCAATTTCTTACGTCCAGATAGGCCTTATAATAGTCATGTAGATCAGTCTTTTTGTAATGGATTGGAAGTTTGGACCGTTTGTCTTGTAAATGTTGTAATAGTCGGAACGGACGAGCAGTTTCCGGTCTTTTCGGTTTTGTATGAGGATTCCGTGTCAGTCGTTTGTCCAGATTTAGTACTAAGTAGCGGATCTGCTCAACAGGAATAAGTGGGGTATTATTAAAAGATACTGTGGAGCAAGACGAAGGTTTTCGACGAAGGGTAAATGTGATTTGGTGGGATTTATTGGAATTTTAATCCTCCAGTTTTGGCACCATTCTTCAAGGGTGGTGATGTGGGATTTGGATACAATGGAAGGATCATTATTCACTGACAATAGGCATGTGTCATCGGCATAGGTGGTGAGAATAGTGTTAGGATGGGTTGGGATGTGAGCTGTAAACACTGTATAAAGGATAGGACCACTAGGATACTACCCTGAGGTACACCAGCAGACTGAGGAAACAGGGATGAATTAGCACTGTTGTGATTTACTTGAAATAATCTGCCTGAGACATAAGAACGGATAATGAGATAATATGTAGGGAGTAGGAATTTACGGATCTTGTATAGCAGTCCTGAATGCCAGATTCGATAAATAAATATAAAATAGAATTGTAGGGTGAAAAAATTAAAACTAATATATTTCTTCGAAAACTCATTATTGACTAGACTACTTGGCCTTTCGTTGAATTGGCGGTCATATAAAATGATTAACTCAGATATTTAATCTGAAGATAGTCAGGGCTCCGTTTTTCACCTTCACCCATCACAACAGCCCTGATGAAGATCCTTTCGTTGTGAGTCGAAACATTGGCAATTAATAAAAATTTTAAAACTATTGTTGTTATCCTTGGCTCTCTTTTAATTCACATATGGATACAATCATCTACATATAATAAAATGTTTAATCCATATAAATTGTTGAAGATTTACAATTTTCAAGTTTTGTTAAAAAAAAAAACAACTTTCTGGCACCTGAATGGAAAACACAGAAACATTGTTTATACTCTAAATTGAATGAATTTCGACTTAGATGTTTTTCATCAATAACGTCTGATAATGTTTGAAATTCAACAGTGAAGTAAATAATTCCGATTCCATGTAATATTTTTTTTTCATAAAAGAACAGATGTGTCTTGATTTGGGATTCAGAAAACCCAAAAAACACTTGACAAATATTAGGATATATAAAATTTTCGGATAGATGGTGTCTGGTCCAATAAGGACAATGTAAGCAGGCCTTTTTAGTCCTGCTAAAAATATTTTCATTGCTATTACTTATTTTTTAAATTGAAAAGTTTAATTATTAATTTTCTTATTGATTTCTGATTTAAATATTTTTTAAAAAAATTCGAAAGACATTAAACATAGTGTGGTCATAAAATTACTATATAATATAATTAATTACAATAGTACATATTGAATTGGATTATATTAATTTTTGTCAGACAATGATATATTGCTATGGAAGGGAATAGAAAAAACAGTAATAAACAGAAGAGATTGGGAATATAATCTGTAAATAAATATTTAGAATGTCGATATTTGGAGTTACTCTATTTGAATTGAAATCACGTTTGATGAATTGCTAATTGGCGTTAACTATTGCCTGTAGAACCATGCTGTGCCTTTCTTTGTAATTATAAATCACCGACCCACTTCCTTTAGAGCAACAATGGCAGTGCAATAGAATCAAATAAGTTTCATCATCCATCCTCAAATAATTGTGCCAATCCCCAATTCAAACAGGCTACTTTGAATTGCTAAGGATGATTCATATTAAAAAATTCCTGTTAGGATTCTAAAATTCCTGTTAGGATTCTAAAATTCCAAAATACTCGTTGCACCAGGCTTTTCTTCCAATTTTTATTATTGATTTTTTTAATTTCTCAAAAATTTGTAAACAACAATTCGAAAATAACAAATCACTGAATAACTGACTTCATGCTTTCTTTACGTCTACTGAGTTTTGTTACTTAAAAATATATTACAAAAAAAAATAGTTTGGTACGTGCTACGTATGTTTTTCTTCAACAGGGTAGAAGTGGGTAAAGGTAAGGGGGTAAAATTGTTATGCTGAGTTTGCTACCCAAAATTAAAATTGCTAAAATTAAAAGTTTCATTTTGCTGAGTATCGTACTCATGTGGTAGTGAAATACGTAAAGAACTGAAAAGAAATAAGGAAAAGTGTACCTTCCAATTGGTGGTTGCAAAAATTCTATTTTTTTTTTAAACTTAATTATTTTTTATAAAATTTTTATATATTTATAAACATAAATATTACGAATTTAAATACTGTCCCCAATGCAAAAAAATAAAAAAATAAAAAATAGATAACCAATTATTTAACAATTGATTTCAGAGGAAGAAGTTATGACAGGACTTTGACGTTTTCTGAGATTTCCCTACACGACCGAATGTTTTCCCAATTTTTCCGGTAATACAGAGAGTTTTTTCACTTCTTTGCTCTTTTCCTAGACATTGTTTTAAAACTAGCCTTTCTAAATTGGGTCTGTAAGCTTCTATAAGAGATTATAAATAATCTCTATGGATAACTTTTTATCATAATTTTCAGTTTGAAATAGGTTCTCAAGTCGCCCAATTTTTTGATTTTTCAAATTATTGGGGAGGGAGGATAACACTCCTACTCCTTTTCCCTAACGATATCCATCCTGAGGTCTGAAGTAAAATAAAAGGAATATGGAAACACAAGCTTAAGAAAGAAGAATCATGATGTCTGTATAGGAAACTCGTAGGAGACGCAGATGACCACAAAGAGAAGAGTGGATCTTCCGTCGAGTGACAATCTCGATCGAATATACTAAAAGGTAGTACCTTCACCGTGGTCCGTTCTCGTTATAAGTCCAATCCCACCTGTGGGGTAACGGGTTTCGCAATTCCTGACAGGACCTATGGATCTCAGCTATGGTTAATGTTCTTTTCTTGGAAAGGACATTGTTCCACAATTTACTAATGCAAAGTTTCATGGAAATTTACTATGGAAATACTACACTGACTTGATGAGAAATTGGATCAGCATACTCTCCGAGGAGGAATCCCATCTTTTTTGCTAGTCACAAAAGATGATTACTCCAACAGTGATTCTTTTGTGTATGGCCCAGCCCTATTCAATCTTGGAGGGGGGTGGAAATGGAACCAGTTCTTCGGAGTTCCAGAAGAAGACGCTTCTTGCTACTGAAGAAATAAGGATATACGATGTAAAGAAAGAGCAGCCTGAACAAGTATTTTACAAGTTTATTGATATCAACACACGAATGCTCAGCGTATAATATGCTAATTTCGTAATTCCTATTACTAAAAGGCAAGGAAAAGGAAGATAGAAAAAAAAAGAAATATTATACGTTCATGCTTCTGCTTCTGTAAGTGACTGGAGATAATAATAAAGCGAATAGAGAAAATTAATTTTAAGTAACTTCCATGGCTTTAAACTTAACATTAACTGCTATGAATGGAGCTCGGCACTCGGGGTCCCGTTACACCGCACCGTGCACTAAGTTTATTACAACAGGAGTGCAAGAACATTGCTGGTCTAAGTGTGAAGGCCGACATTGTTCGCCACCTCTTCGGGGATTTTATAAAATATTTTTAAAGTAAATAAATTATTTAATATATCTGTATAATTTTATAGTTCTTTCCAAATCTCTTTTTATTAATTACAGATTTTATGTAGATTTAAATATATTAAAATCACATCGCAGTACGACGAATATATTTTTATTATGAATGAATAATGGAATTATATTTTTATGTGATATAAATAATCTATTTATATTTTGTTAAATGTATACTTGTCATGTATAATACGTTGTATTATACATTTAACAAAATATAAATAATCTATTTATATTAAATGAATAATTATTGAGGGTGTTTTAAACAGATCCAATATTTATTCAACTTTTTTTATGTGATTGTTTAAATATTTTTTCTAAGGTAGCGGATTAGAACGTGATTAAACCTATTTTTATTTTGTATATATGTGGATAAATGGCATTGATATTTGAATATTCTCATTAAAACAAATTTTTTTTCGGTACAGAATTTATTTTTTTTACGTGAAACAGAATCATCCAAAACGGTAAAAGGTTTGCATAAAAATTGGAGTCTATTTGCTGGTTTTTTTTTTGTAAATTATACTTAGTATTATAGTAAACGGACGTTATAAGTAATATTCAAGAAATAGAAGTAAATATAACCAAGTGATGTGAGTTTATTATTAATGTTTTGTTAATTTCGGCTTATAATTATTTTTTTTTTTACATTTTAAATAGTTTTTTCTTACTATAGCTGTAAAAAGTTTGTTATAGGTAATGTGAAAATAGTTTATCGTTCTGACATGATCTAAATCTTTTTCTTTAATAATTTTTAAATTATCCTCATATTTTAATGCAACTGAATAGATTATCTTAAAAAATGGAAAAGAAATTATTTTATACAAATTTTTATAAAAAAAAGTCTTGCTTGTGCATTTTTATACTCATTTGAAACAGATTTGGAAATAAAATTGTCGTCATGAAATATAATAGATATATCTTGATTCAAATTATTATTTAATTAAGGGAAGAAAGGAAACGAATCCTGACTCATTTATTCATAAATAATATTTTTGTTTTTTTAAATACTTTTTATTTATTGATAGATATCATCAGATACAATCTGCCACACAGTTGTGGACAATAGGTAATAGTGATGAATGTTCTCATACATACTAAAATAAAATAAAATTAATAAATGAATGAAAAAAAAACTTTCATTATACAATCGACCTGAGGATCCCTGGGCCCACTCTATCCCCCACTTGTGAGGGGTAGAGAAGAGCTCAAAAGATCCCAGCGCTTCCCTCTCGCCGCATCACTGGTAGTGAGTCAGGGGAGGCTGAGCAAGTGCGCTAAATTCATAAATATTGTAACTGTTTAATTATTTCCATCATTTAGTACCACTGGATCGTATTTTGTACACAGAACTCATCATGCAGAGTATTCCATATGCATTTTGTGGATTTACAGTTATGCATTCTATGAAATGCACACAACTTGATTTAGTTTTTAATTTTTTTTTTTTTGTCATAATAACTTAAATAAGCTGTCTTTATAGATAGAAAACGAAAATTTAGGGTATTCTTTATTTTCTAATCTTGTGGTCTTAGAGTCAAAGTTTAAAAAAGGTATTCATTTTAGAAAACGATGAATAATGAAAGGTGTATATTTCAAACCCATTGCTTTTAAAAATGAAGGGAAATTAAATTATTTTCTAACAAAAGATACCATTTTTTTCTATTAGAGTATTATTCAATTTTGATCTATATTATACAAAAGGTACAGTAAATGTCGATGAAACGTGCATATTGAACTTTTCATGTACACTCTACCAGATGTACATTTGATCATACGAAAAATTCTCTCAATTTTCATTCCCGGTCAATATCTTAAAAGGAAGCAATCATTAAGACCCAAGGTATATTTGGGTAAATTTCCTTAAATTGGAATTCTAATAGAATTGTTTACATTCAATAGTTCCGTAAACAATTTTTTCAAAACCAAAAGAGTTTTCCAAATAATCCTTTACCTGCTTCTCACGAAGTTAATCATTATAAATTAAGGAATGTGCAGTTCTCTAGCGTCAATTTGAGTACTAGTAGGTATCTGTACGTCTAATAGTTCAAGAGATGTATATAGTTTTCGAAGAAAAAAGTTTTTTTTTAAAACACGTGATGGTTTGATAGCGAATTTCATAATATTCTTCAATCCAAAACAGAGGATAAATAATATTTCTAAAAATGTCCTTACCAAGTTCAGAAATCGTTGACAAAAAAAGCTAGAGTCTGACACAGGGTCATAAACTCTTAGTCTCATTAATAAAAGATAAAGATACTTAGCCTGAAAAAGAAAGAAAAAAGTAACAAGTGGTGAAGCCATGGATACTACTCGGATACCAATTTATAATCTGGATATAGCACCCTTATTAGCCCCAATCAACATCTGATTTACATGTAACTAATTAGGGTTTAATTGGTGCCGAAACCCACTTGAGCTCTAATTGTCGGGGCTTAATTAATTATTGATAAGATTTTTTTTTCTCTTTCTGTTAATTTGAGAGGCAATTTGATACACCATTGTTACGGGTGGTTTCAAACATCTGATAAAGCCTTTGGTATCCCTTTGAGGCGGAGATTGATATAGGTGTGTGCTGTTTCCGATATGAATTCTATTGTTTTCTTTTCTATTTCGAGATATGAGAACGTCGAACAATAGATGTGATATTTTGTTATGTATATCTTCGACTATAATGGTAATTGTAATATCCTGTTTTGTTAGCTTATTATTAAAAAGCTAAGTAAAACAAAAAAAAAGAGGAAAAAATGTCTATCTATTTGCTCTAAATACGTTACTTGTCAATACCTATTCCGGCATCAGAATTGAAAATCACACTAAAAGCTAGTTTAATGTGCTATAAAGTTGTTAATGACGTCTATCTTCGTATCAGTGGTAATTTTCCTAATATTTTCCGAAATAAATTAACAAAATGATGATTTCTAGTTGTTCGGACCATACTTTTGGTTCATGAAAAAATGTATCTGAGCAAAAAAGGTATCTGAGAGATACTATTAGACGTACAGATGCCTGCTAGCATTCAAATTAAAGCTAGTAGAATATACTATAATATTGTTTATAACATTTATCATATAGGGGTTGTACTTCTTATGATATTTGCATGTGAATGAGAATTTTGCATTTGAAATTTTGTCCGTACAGCTAGAAATCAGTTTATTTTAGCAAATATCATTAAAACTACTTTCCTACGAAGATAAACGTCATAAGGTACTGCAGAGAACATTAAACTAGCTTTAATTTGAGTGCTTATAGACACCTGAACGTCTCATGGTCGCTGGTTTCCCAGAGTAAACTAACTACTGATTTTTTAGTACATCTTTTATAAAATGTTTCTTTAGATAAACATAAATAAACTGTATCTTGGGAACTATTGAATTTAAACAATTCTATTACGACTCATATTTTAGAAAATTTACTCAACTTTAAATGATTTTTTATTAGGCTTTTTAGTGTTGTGGTTTATTTATATTGGTAGTTTTAACGATATGGATTTCCGAATAATTCTTTTTTATCGTTTTGAAACAGCTGTTTTCTCTAACTATACTTGGCATACTCATAGTAACTATTAATATTTTTCATTAAAGTAATAAAATATTTGGTTAAAATAAGTGACTTTTTTCTCCTCGTAAGCTCTTATACTGTACAGGCTAACAAAAACCAACAAGGACAATTTTTTTAATGGTTTACTTACCAGCCTATGGACATGGGAATACCTATGTCAATTGTGGTGATACTATCGAGAAAAACACCGTGTGATGGTGGAACACTATTCCACAAATGTCCCAGGGGTTTTTTCAATACTCCCTAGGAACATAAAAAAAAGATATATTTTACATAATTTAAGCAATTATTTTCAATTATTGTTTCCTGCCTTTGCTCTCTATGAAAATCTAAAAGTTATTATATTTCAATCGCTGTGTTTTTTTGTTTTTTTTAGAATAGGAAAAATATATTGTTAATTTTGATAAATGAGTTCAAATGTATTAAAACTAAAAGTCGCTCCCAGTAATGTAAACAAAGAAATGTTTTTTAAAGAAAAAGTATGTTATATTCGTTTACAGCAGCCTATACAATTCTTGAATAAGGATTTGTATTGAAATAAAGAACTAGAAATTGTTGGACTCGATTTTTAGTATCTACATAGGAGAGGCAGCTTCCTAACTCATACACACCTATATACATCCTTCCTTTGATTGGTGTTGTGGAAAACATCGTGCTAATACGATTCAACTAAGGGGATGTTGGAGGATAAGGGAACCGCTGGTGCGCTGTGATGTTGCTGTTCTTTGACTTATCTTTTACCTTCGACAGTGTCTGAAGGCCCCTCATGCTTCAGCAGCTTTAAATTGAGATAAGGTGCAACCACCATGTTTTATGCTCTGGTAAGGTAAAGTTACCTTCAAAACAGAAGTTTGAGGTAGCTCCAAGGGATAAAAGTTTCCGAGAGGGAATGCCCTCCGGAATCAGTTCTCGATACTACTCTATAGAAACTGACATTTAATTAGTGGCTGAGTGTACTAGTAGGAGGTCGGTTCTTTTCAGTTCCCTCATGGTAGAGGTCGAACGTTGCACTTACCTAGTAAAAATATGCTGTAAAAGAAAAGAGCTGTAAGTGGCTTTAGGATTTTCAAGTCAAAATGCATAGCCTCAATGTCTCACATGCAAGATTTCGAAAACTCCTCAGCACATCTTGAGGACCTAAACCACGTTTGAGTGCATTCGTGTGCAGGTGGGAGGTAGGGTGACTAGAGCATTTTAACCTTGCTCCCGGAAGAAAGTAGAAGTTGTTCGATGTAAGAAGATTTATTGGTCATATTCCTTTTGTAAATATTTCTTTGGCAGTGGAACATAATAGAGGCGTTTTAATTGTATTCCGTCGAAATAAAAAAAAGAGCGTATATAAATTGATAATTGTTAGTGCTATGTTGCAACGCTAGGCAGCAGTTTTGACTTGGGTATTTTTAATTTTTTTGGGTATGAGTCAGGGGTTAGGGGTAAGTGTCCTGGGTCTTTGACTTACCCTGGGTACGACCAAAAGTCCTCCTCAGGACAGTTGTCCCATCTTGTGTGAAGACCAAATATTTTCTATACAATTCACTACAATATTATAAATATACATCTGTAAAGTACTGTATTCGCAATTAAATATCAATGATATGTGAAATAACATTACTTGCAAAGATTAGATTACATATTTTCAATGTATTTTCATTATATTTACTACCTAATAAATAATATATATCAACATTTTTATACATAAATTATGTAAAACGTTATCGTTTCGTATGTTGTATTTTCCAATAAGCATTATATTGATGATATTTTGAAGAGGAGGAAGAAAAGTGTGTCACTGATAAAACTTTATATATTTTGATGTATAAAACTATTTAATAAGTATAAAATCAGTTTATATATTTTTCAAAAATAAAAATATATATATATATATTATTTCAAAAAAGCGAAACCATGTATTAACTCAGTAAAAGGTGGAAATAGTTATGAAATGGAATCGCTTAATCTCAGAGGTCAGTTATTGCATTTTATCAAGGCAAGAAATCAGTTCTATGGTTCAATACTAGAATAATTCCGTGTCAGTTGTTTGTTACAAAAGTCTGATCGTGGTTTCGGTTAGTAAACCCGTGTCTTGGACCAAATTCACCTAAACAACATACAATCAGTTTTTGTAATTATTTACTTATGAAAATATTCTATTTTAATCAAAACGCAATTAATAAGAGTTACATATTGAATGTTATTTTATGAGGCCTTTAATTCATCTCTTTTCTATGCCATGTTAATACAAATTTGAGGAGTGCTTAATTAGAAAATTAAAGAAGATATTCGTTATCTTTATTATAATAAATATTTTATGAAAATAAAAATACTTAACCAGTTAATTCACTTCCAATAATGAAAAATAGAATCTGTTACATCTCTTCATAGGACTTCATTAAATATATTTTTTTCAATTTTCCTGATCTATCATTTAATGATTCGAGTAAACAAAAACGAAATTACCACAATAGCTATTTTGCCAAATGTAATAGTCATATTTTCTATTTAAGACATAATTGAAAAATTGTGGACGAGGTTAAACGCCCATCTTTACACCCAAACATTATTAAAGAAGCCATTTTGTAAAATTTTTATGCTTCAATATCGGTATTTATGGGCAACTTAATTGATTTTTCTTTTTGTTAAAATTAATATCCACTTTATTGCGTCATTTAGTTACGAAAGATTGCAATGAGGTAAGGAATTTTTATTGATAAAACAAGCTATTTTAAGCGCCTTTCATTATTTTTCATAAATGAATTTACATTATGTTCAGATTCGATTTAAGGTTCTTTTAAATATGTCGGGCGTTGAAGACTTGATTAACCACCTCCTTTTAACTTTCACTTACCTTTCATATATGTTATGTATTTTAACGGAAAAACACATGTAATTTCAGCTTCGTAGGACTTTTAATTTTGGAGATAGGTTGATAAAATACACACACAGACCATTTCGCGAGACTTGGTTATTTGGACTCAAATAAATAAGGGAAATGCTATAATTAGGAAGGTAACATTGTCGAGTTCACAACTTAACAGAACGCAAAATCGCAACCACACTTTTGAAGGGCCAAGAGGATATATGTCGATTCTTCAATAAATATGGTTAGGTTCAATGAGGACAACTATTCCTCATAAACTTAAGAATGGGGGAAACGAATAAAAAAGAACCTTTTTTAGATTCCATTTTTTCTATTTTAACTTAGAGTTTGCCAGTTTAGTTATCTCTGAATGTTTATTGAAAATATATCATAGAAGGCAACTTTTGTAGAGGTGGTTAATACTTTTACCAGCAATCCTAGCTGATGAAGGCTGATGCTCTCATTGCAAACCTCTTCATAACCTCTTATTTATGTACAATAATTAAGTTTATGCTCGATTTTCAGGTTTCATTTACAATAATTTACTGTAATAAAATTTTTAAGTAATGTAAAAGTAAAAATAAAATGGTGGGTGTTGTCTTGGATGATGCAGAAATACATATCTATGATTTACCTAACGTCTCAGAATGGATTATATATATATATATATATATATATATATGTATATCATGTATGTATGTATGAAGAGCTTACAATTGACGCCAATTATGAAACGTTTGTTGCCATCAAACACTTAATATTTAAAAACAAAGGTTAATCTGCCAGTTTTTTTTTTTTTTTTTCTGACCTAGAAAAAATAATAACAAACAATTAAATATATACAAGTGAAAAAATGTATATACATATGTTGGCAAACTAATACATCTTGTTTTGCCAGTATAGCATTACAAGATAGGTTGCCGGGTCCGCTGAAGGCGGTGTCATCGATGATGGCATGTGTTTGCCTGTAGCTTACTAGGAATAGGGAATAGGGCCTGCTGGTGCAACCTGGCAGTAAAATTGCCTATATATATAGGAAAATGGAAGTAAAAAGGAGGGTGGATGATGTATGACAACGATCAATCGAGGCTCTGAGACGGAGAAGACTAAGACATAAAAAGAATTTTACTTGAGAGCCAAGAATTGAAAGATTAGAAAATATAACTATTTCATATTTGCATAGAAATTTGAAAATAAGTAAATAATATCATTTATCGGAATTTTTTACGATTTCTTTGAAATACCAATATTTTACTTTTTCACTTACCTATATGTACCTATATGAGATATATAGTAAGGGAAAATATTGGGATCGTGAATTATTTCCAATTCCAGTTTTTGGCGGAAATATATGTTTTGATGTTCCCTTAGCCCATATAACCAAGTCTTGCGAAATGCTCTGCTTGTGTGTGTGTGTGTAGGTGTCTGCGTACGTGCGTGTGTGTGGTCAGCCTAGCTCAAAAAAGAAAGGGCGTAGGAAACTAAATGGCCACGTAAATGGCTGGGATGTGTCTGCAATTTTTTCTATAAAATCAACTTATCGAAAGTGCTTTTTAGAATCGATTTTTCACATTTTTTCGATTTTCTCAACAATAGCTCTTTTTTTATTTAAACATGCCAGGTCAATTTACAGTTAAATGCTCTTTAATATCAGCTTAGTCTC
>NW_027115831.1:869922-875335 GCF_000696795.3 Halyomorpha halys | reverse complement strand
GTATATATATTAAGAACTCTAATAATAATATTTTTTCTTCGGTCATCTTTATTCTTTATTTTATAATAGTGAAAGAAAAGCATCATTCTCACTACATAAATATTATAATAAAATAGAGTCCTATTCTATTTATCTGGTCAGGCTATTCTCAAGGAGAAGCGACCTCAGAAGACCTCTCTCGAAGGCGTCAAGGATTTCGCTCACCAACTCATTTCTAACCCGACCCCATCTTATTAGCTCAAAGGAATACAAATCGTTTGAAAGCGAAATAAAGCTTCACACTTAGGCAAATTTTCTGTAATAAACTGGTGGTAGACATTTACAATAATCAAGCTGTTTTTCCTAATCTGTTGAAATTTAATAGCATTTCACATGACACTTTTCCAAATTGCAGGGAGTATTTGTTATTCCTAAGGAATTTAACATTTTTAAAATTAATATATGCTGGGGTATGCGGATGATACAAACATCTTCAATAGAACGGAAGCCGACCTCATAGACGCTTTTTAGGCGATATAGACACCGAAAATAGCTCTTCAAAAGAAATAGAAAAGAGAATAGTAGCAGCTATCATCTCACTAATCACTTCAGATCCAGGCTTATCTCTCGAAATTCCAAGACCATTCTACACAAGACTTTTATAAGGCCGATGGTAACTTATGGCTAAGAATGTTGCACTATCAACAAAAAGTAACTAAACTAGAAATATTTGAGAGGAAAATTCTGAGGCGTATTTACGGGCCAATTCAAGAGAATGGTGTCTGGAGGAAAAGAGGTAATAAAGAGATGTACGAATTATATAATAAACATACATAGACGGGTGGGTAGAACATGTCATTCGAATGGATGGTCAAAGGATTCTGAAGAGAGTCATGAGGTATGAAATGATAGGCAAAAGAAAAGTTGGGCGACCGAAGGCTAGATGGCAAGACCAGGTTGGGGAACGCCAGGTTGGCATGACAGGAACGAGTGGAAGAAATTTCTTGAGGAGACCAAGGCCCGAAACAGGGTGTAGCGCCGAGGAAAATAAAATTAATATACCGATATATATATTGAATTAATTATAACCAAACACAAAGAAAATGCTTTTTTAATTTCACTCGGAATATATAGTAAGGAAAAATATTGCGATCCAAATTTCGAATTCGAGTGGAAATAAACTTTTTGAGGTATCTTGAGTCTCGCAAAATGGTCTGTGTCGTGTATAAACAGCCTTGCTCAAAAACTAAAAGTCGTACAAAACTGAAATTAAGTATTTAAGACGTGTAAATGGCTGGGATGTGACAGCAACTTTTTCGATAAAATCGGCTGACCGAAAGTGCTGCTTTATAGAATCGATTTTTCACATTTTTTCGATTTTCTCATATCTCCAACGATTTTTATTAAACTCGTCATGCCAATGTACAATCAGATGCTCTTTAATATCAGCTAGGTCTTATTCACATTGAAATAGTTTGACAGAGCTTAATTTTTTTTTTTTTAATTTCTCTTAAATTTCCTTAAATTGAGAAACAAATGGCGTTATTGACCAAAGAAGGTTTGAGCTGTTAAAACAAAGTACCTTTAACTTTTGACAAAATAAATAGTTCTCGTTGTTATTAATAATAAACAATGGATAAATGCGAAATATTAAAGAATTACAGAATATTAAAAAACAAGCAACAGCAGGAACAAAATTTATATTCATTATTCCCACCTCAAGAAACTCTAAAATACAAAAACCCTTTAGCAATACAAAGACAAAACAAAATTTATAAAAAAAAAAATTTCTCCTAAAATTACAAAAATAGAGATAACGTATTTTGGGTAATAAGTATAAGCTGTGCGATGCGGGCATTATTGTAACAATAAGTAGGCAGATTGTTAAATATTCAAAGTGATTAAATTAATGTTTAAGTGTTTATAAATCAATTGGGCATTAAATAAATTTTCTGCAATTTAAAAAAATTAAAACTTAAATAAATTACTTTTATGGCTCTGGGACAATAGCCTTCGGGCCAAAACGTTTAAAAGGACTAAATACAATGGGATAAAACAATCAACAGAAATTTGTATTTTAATTTTATAAATAATATTTAATACTCCAAAATGTATAGGAATTAAGTAATACAACCCACAAAAATTAGAATCTTGTCCATTTGGAATTTTTTATTATTAATTCAACCATTGCGGTACACATATATTTTTACGTATGAAATAAAGATGGCATATAGATTACGTTTAGGCTGAAAATGAATATATTTTCCATCTGCATATACATATATAAAAAATTTGTTTTGGACAAATTTATTTTTAGTTACGTATACTTATCATTTAACACTAAAAATTAAAGTTAATTAAAGAATTTTTATTAACATAACTCCACATTTTTTTATGTAAAAATTAAAATGCACCCGACGTTTCGGCGTACTCCTACGTCTTCAGGGTTCTCTGGAACATACAAATTTTATTATATAACATACTTAAGATACATCCTGTGTTCGATCCATACAATTATATTTTGTCAATGTTTTTAAAAACTACTTTTTAGAATTAAAAGGAACAGGTTTCCATCCATACTAGATACATAAAGGATACTCGCATTCGGCTGAATTATGACTAGGTCTAGGACAAATTTTTATTAATTTGTATAATTAATATAACTCACATCCCATTTACTTATTTTTTATTTAGTATATTTTGCTGAAATGTACATTATAATACATTCAGTAAATTTGATCTCAGTTATAATGGACTGAAACAGACGTGTAGAGAACTACCCATTGGTTGCACCCTAGTGACGTTTTTAAACTAGCCAGGTCTTGTGGCCATCTTCATTTTAGACGTCTCGGAGGATTGTCGGGAATGGAAGAGAATGCAAGGTTAGAAACTAGTAAGATTGGGTGGTTAGGAAGTTTATAATGGAAGGAATGATATCTGGTTCGGGCTAGATCGGCTACATAGGGAACATTAAGGTCTTTATGTATGATTTTATTAGTGACATAGTAAGGAGCATTGAGGATTTTATGAACGATTTTGGATTGTAAGGATTGAATACGAGAGGAATTCGAAGGTTTAATGGAGCCCCAAAGCTCAACTCCGTATGTCCAGATGGGCCTTATTACAGTCATGTAGATCAGTCTTTTGTAATGAGTTGGAAGTTTAGACCGCTGTAAAAGTCGAAATTGACGAGCAGTTTCCTGTCTTTTCAGTCTTGTATGAGGATTCCTGGTTAGTCGTGATATGTATGAGAGGCACCAGCTGGAGTTTTTTAACTTAAAATAATTTCTTTTGTTGGCATGCCAAAGATACCGCCGGACCTAGGCAAAAACCCGTCGGCAACAGATCTAAAGTAATGTACAAAGGCATATAGATAACAGAGGGTATGTACCCTCTGGGATCCATTAACCGTCTAGGCAGAGCCCTTATCGTGCACGTGGCCGGTTTAGACATTAGAAAGTACGGAGAAATAGCCGCCGTAATGGATAACAAATAAACACCCCTTATCTCACACGGGCCTCTCTAAAAGCCTCGGGAAACATAAAGTAAGCCGCCAGAAGCCGGTTTTCTTCAAAGAAGAAACTTTTATAGATGAAAGGTAGGACTTTCGTCGAAGATCATTGGATCGTTCGTATTCGTTTCGTATGTTGTATTTTCCAATAAGCATTATATTGATGATATTTTGAAGAGGAGGAAGAAAAGTGTGTCACTGATAAAACTTTATATATTTTGATGTATAAAACTATTTAATAAGTATAAAATCAGTTTATATATTTTTCAAAAATAAAAATATATATATATATATTATTTCAAAAAAGCGAAACCATGTATTAACTCAGTAAAAGGTGGAAATAGTTATGAAATGGAATCGCTTAATCTCAGAGGTCAGTTATTGCATTTTATCAAGGCAAGAAATCAGTTCTATGGTTCAATACTAGAATAATTCCGTGTCAGTTGTTTGTTACAAAAGTCTGATCGTGGTTTCGGTTAGTAAACCCGTGTCTTGGACCAAATTCACCTAAACAACATACAATCAGTTTTTGTAATTATTTACTTATGAAAATATTCTATTTTAATCAAAACGCAATTAATAAGAGTTACATATTGAATGTTATTTTATGAGGCCTTTAATTCATCTCTTTTCTATGCCATGTTAATACAAATTTGAGGAGTGCTTAATTAGAAAATTAAAGAAGATATTCGTTATCTTTATTATAATAAATATTTTATGAAAATAAAAATACTTAACCAGTTAATTCACTTCCAATAATGAAAAATAGAATCTGTTACATCTCTTCATAGGACTTCATTAAATATATTTTTTTCAATTTTCCTGATCTATCATTTAATGATTCGAGTAAACAAAAACGAAATTACCACAATAGCTATTTTGCCAAATGTAATAGTCATATTTTCTATTTAAGACATAATTGAAAAATTGTGGACGAGGTTAAACGCCCATCTTTACACCCAAACATTATTAAAGAAGCCATTTTGTAAAATTTTTATGCTTCAATATCGGTATTTATGGGCAACTTAATTGATTTTTCTTTTTGTTAAAATTAATATCCACTTTATTGCGTCATTTAGTTACGAAAGATTGCAATGAGGTAAGGAATTTTTATTGATAAAACAAGCTATTTTAAGCGCCTTTCATTATTTTTCATAAATGAATTTACATTATGTTCAGATTCGATTTAAGGTTCTTTTAAATATGTCGGGCGTTGAAGACTTGATTAACCACCTCCTTTTAACTTTCACTTACCTTTCATATATGTTATGTATTTTAACGGAAAAACACATGTAATTTCAGCTTCGTAGGACTTTTAATTTTGGAGATAGGTTGATAAAATACACACACAGACCATTTCGCGAGACTTGGTTATTTGGACTCAAATAAATAAGGGAAATGCTATAATTAGGAAGGTAACATTGTCGAGTTCACAACTTAACAGAACGCAAAATCGCAACCACACTTTTGAAGGGCCAAGAGGATATATGTCGATTCTTCAATAAATATGGTTAGGTTCAATGAGGACAACTATTCCTCATAAACTTAAGAATGGGGGAAACGAATAAAAAAGAACCTTTTTTAGATTCCATTTTTTCTATTTTAACTTAGAGTTTGCCAGTTTAGTTATCTCTGAATGTTTATTGAAAATATATCATAGAAGGCAACTTTTGTAGAGGTGGTTAATACTTTTACCAGCAATCCTAGCTGATGAAGGCTGATGCTCTCATTGCAAACCTCTTCATAACCTCTTATTTATGTACAATAATTAAGTTTATGCTCGATTTTCAGGTTTCATTTACAATAATTTACTGTAATAAAATTTTTAAGTAATGTAAAAGTAAAAATAAAATGGTGGGTGTTGTCTTGGATGATGCAGAAATACATATCTATGATTTACCTAACGTCTCAGAATGGATTATA